>NW_028263391.1:0-300000 GCF_051168715.1 Poecilia mexicana
CTGAGATAAAGGCGTTTTTGGCTTCTGGCTTTCTGATCAATTTGTAACTTAAGCAGATCAACTAATTTCAGCTTATTACAGCTAGATCTAGTGCTGCTCAGCATTTCGGAGCTGTCCAACAACTAACAAGGCTGAAAATTGAATGTAAAGCTGCAAATTCACAAATAGTCCATTTTTGACTTCTTTCGCTGAGATAAAGCGTTTTTGGCTTCTGGCTTTCTGATCATTTGTAACTTAAGCAGATCAACTAATTTCAGCTTATTACAGCTAGATCTAGTGCTGCTCAGCATTTCGGAGCTGTCCAACAACTAACAAGGCTGAAAATTGAATGTAAAGCTGCAAATTCACAAATAGTCCATTTTTGACTTCTTTCGCTGAGATAAAGCGTTTTTGGCTTCTGGCTTTCTGATCATTTGTAACTTAAGCAGATCAACTAATTTCAGCTTATTACAGCTAGATCTAGTGCTGCTCAGCATTTCGGAGCTGTCCAACAACTAACAAGGCTGAAAATTGAATGTAAAGCTGCAAATTCACAGATAGTCCATTTTTGACTTCTTTCGCTGAGATAAAGCGTTTTTGGCTTCTGGCTTTCTGATCATTTGTAACTTAAGCAGATCAACTAATTTCAGCTTATTACAGCTAGATCTAGTGCTGCTCAGCATTTCGGAGCTGTCCAACAACTAACAAGGCTGAAAATTGAATGTAAAGCTGCAAATCCACAGATAGTCCATTTTTGACTTCTTTCGCTGAGATAAAGCGTTTTTGGCTTCTGGCTTTCTGATCATTTGTAACTTAAGCAGATCAACTAATTTCAGCTTATTACAGCTAGATCTAGTGCTGCTCAGCATTTCGGAGCTGTCCAACAACTAACAAGGCTGAAAATTGAATGTAAAGCTGCAAATTCACAAATAGTCCATTTTTGACTTCTTTCGCTGAGATAAAGCGTTTTGGCTTCTGGCTTTCTGATCATTTGTAACTTAAGCAGATCAACTAATTTCAGCTTATTACAGCTAGATCTAGTGCTGCTCAGCATTTCGGAGCTGTCCAACAACTAACAAGGCTGAAAATTGAATGTAAAGCTGCAAATCCACAGATAGTCCATTTTTGACTTCTTTCGCTGAGATAAAGCGTTTTTGGCTTCTGGCTTTCTGATCATTTGTAACTTAAGCAGATCAACTAATTTCAGCTTATTACAGCTAGATTTAGTGCTGCTCAGCATTTCGGAGCTGTCCAACAACTGACAAGGCTGAAAATTGAATGTAAAGCTGCAAATTCACAGATAGTCCATTTTTGACTTCTTTCGCTGAGATAAAGCGTTTTTGGCTTCTGGCTTTCTGATCATTTGTAACTTAAGCAGATCAACTAATTTCAGCTTATTACAGCTAGATCTAGTGCTGCTCAGCATTTCGGAGCTGTCCAACAACTGACAAGGCTGAAAATTGAATGTAAAGCTGCAAATTCACAGATAGTCCATTTTTGACTTCTTTCGCTGAGATAAAGCGTTTTTGGCTCCTGGCTTTGTGATCATTTGTAACTTAAGCAGATCAACTAATTTCAGCTTATTACAGCTAGATCTAGTGCTGCTCAGCATTTCGGAGCTGTCCAACAACTAACAAGGCTGAAAATTGAATGTAAAGCTGCAAATTCACAAATAGTCCATTTTTGACTTCTTTCGCTGAGTTAAAGCGTTTTTGGCTTCTGGCTTTCTGATCATTTGTAACTTAAGCAGATCAACTAATTTCAGCTTATTACAGCTAGATCTAGTGCTGCTCAGCATTTCGGAGCTGTCCAACAACTAACAAGGCTGAAAATTGAATGTAAAGCTGCAAATCCACAGATAGTCCATTTTTGACTTCTTTCGCTGAGATAAAGCGTTTTTGGCTTCTGGCTTTCTGATCATTTGTAACTTAAGCAGATCAACTAATTTCAGCTTATTACAGCTAGATCTAGTGCTGCTCAGCATTTCGGAGCTGTCCAACAACTAACAAGGCTGAAAATTGAATGTAAAGCTGCAAATTCACAGATAGTCCATTTTTGACTTCTTTCGCTGAGATAAAGCGTTTTTGGCTTCTGGCTTTCTGATCATTTGTAACTTAAGCAGATCAACTAATTTCAGCTTATTACAGCTAGATCTAGTGCTGCTCAGCATTTCGGAGCTGTCCAACAACTAACAAGGCTGAAAATTGAATGTAAAGCTGCAAATCCACAGATAGTCCATTTTTGACTTCTTTCGCTGAGATAAAGCGTTTTTGGCTTCTGGCTTTCTGATCATTTGTAACTTAAGCAGATCAACTAATTTCAGCTTATTACAGCTAGATCTAGTGCTGCTCAGCATTTCGGAGCTGTCCAACAACTAACAAGGCTGAAAATTGAATGTAAAGCTGCAAATTCACAAATAGTCCATTTTTGACTTCTTTCGCTGAGATAAAGCGTTTTTGGCTTCTGGCTTTCTGATCATTTGTAACTTAAGCAGATCAACTAATTTCAGCTTATTACAGCTAGATCTAGTGCTGCTCAGCATTTCGGAGCTGTCCAACAACTAACAAGGCTGAAAATTGAATGTAAAGCTGCAAATCCACAGATAGTCCATTTTTGACTTCTTTCGCTGAGATAAAGCGTTTTTGGCTTCTGGCTTTCTGATCATTTGTAACTTAAGCAGATCAACTAATTTCAGCTTATTACAGCTAGATCTAGTGCTGCTCAGCATTTCGGAGCTGTCCAACAACTGACAAGGCTGAAAATTGAATGTAAAGCTGCAAATTCACAGATAGTCCATTTTTGACTTCTTTCGCTGAGATAAAGCGTTTTTGGCTTCTGGCTTTCTGATCATTTGTAACTTAAGCAGATCAACTAATTTCAGCTTATTACAGCTAGATCTAGTGCTGCTCAGCATTTCGGAGCTGTCCAACAACTAACAAGGCTGAAAATTGAATGTAAAGCTGCAAATTCACAAATAGTCCATTTTTGACTTCTTTCGCTGAGTTAAAGCGTTTTTGGCTTCTGGCTTTCTGATCATTTGTAACTTAAGCAGATCAACTAATTTCAGCTTATTACAGCTAGATCTAGTGCTGCTCAGCATTTCGGAGCTGTCCAACAACTAACAAGGCTGAAAATTGAATGTAAAGCTGCAAATCCACAGATAGTCCATTTTTGACTTCTTTCGCTGAGATAAAGCGTTTTTGGCTTCTGGCTTTCTGATCATTTGTAACTTAAGCAGATCAACTAATTTCAGCTTATTACAGCTAGATTTAGTGCTGCTCAGCATTTCGGAGCTGTCCAACAACTGACAAGGCTGAAAATTGAATGTAAAGCTGCAAATTCACAGGTAGTCCATTTTTGACTTCTTTCGCTGAGATAAAGCGTTTTTGGCTTCTGGCTTTCTGATCATTTGTAACTTAAGCAGATCAACTAATTTCAGCTTATTACAGCTAGATCTAGTGCTGCTCAGCATTTCGGAGCTGTCCAACAACTAACAAGGCTGAAAATTGAATGTAAAGCTGCAAATTCACAGATAGTCCATTTTTGACTTCTTTCGCTGAGATAAAGCGTTTTTGGCTTCTGGCTTTCTGATCATTTGTAACTTAAGCAGATCAACTAATTTCAGCTTATTACAGCTAGATCTAGTGCTGCTCAGCATTTCGGAGCTGTCCAACAACTGACAAGGCTGAAAATTGAATGTAAAGCTGCAAATTCACAGATAGTCCATTGTTGACTTCTTTCGCTGAGATAAAGCGTTTTTGGCTTCTGGCTTTCTGATCATTTGTAACTTAAGCAGATCAACTAATTTCAGCTTATTACAGCTAGATCTAGTGCTGCTCAGCATTTCGGAGCTGTCCAACAACTAACAAGGCTGAAAATTGAATGTAAAGCTGCAAATTCACAGATAGTCCATTTTTGACTTCTTTCGCTGAGATAAAGCGTTTTTGGCTTCTGGCTTTCTGATCATTTGTAACTGAAGCAGATCAACTAATTTCAGCTTATTACAGCTAGATCTAGTGCTGCTCAGCATTTCGGAGCTGTCCAACAACTAACAAGGCTGAAAATTGAATGTAAAGCTGCAAATTCACAGATAGTCCATTTTTGACTTCTTTCGCTGAGATAAAGCGTTTTTGGCTTCTGGCTTTCTGATCATTTGTAACTTAAGCAGATCAACTAATTTCAGCTTATTACAGCTAGATCTAGTGCTGCTCAGCATTTCGGAGCTGTCCAACAACTTACAAGGATGAAAATTGAATGTAAAGCTGCAAATCCACAGATAGTCCATTTTTGACTTCTTTCGCTGAGTTAAAGCGTTTTTGGCTTCTGGCTTTCTGATCATTTGTAACTTAAGCAGATCAACTAATTTCAGCGTATTACAGCTAGATCTAGTGCTGCTCAGCATTTCGGAGCTGTCCAACAACTAATAAGGCTGAAAATTGAATGTAAAGCTGCAAATTCACAGATAGTCCATTTTTGACATCTTTCGCTGAGATAAAGCGTTTTTGGCTTCTGGCTTTCTGATCATTTGTAACTGAAGCAGATCAACTAATTTCAGCTTATTACAGCTAGATCTAGTGCTGCTCAGCATTTCGGAGCTGTCCAACAACTGACAAGGCTGAAAATTGAATGTAAAGCTGCAAATTCACAGATAGTCCATTTTTGACTTCTTTCGCTGAGATAAAGCGTTTTTGGCTTCTGGCTTTCTGATCATTTGTAACTTAAGCAGATCAACTAATTTCAGCTTATTACAGCTAGATCTAGTGCTGCTCAGCATTTCGGAGCTGTCCAACAACTAACAAGGCTGAAAATTGAATGTAAAGCTGCAAATTCACAAATAGTCCATTTTTGACTTCTTTCGCTGAGTTAAAAGCGTTTTTGGCTTCTGGCTTTCTGATCATTTGTAACTTAAGCAGATCAACTAATTTCAGCTTATTACAGCTAGATCTAGTGCTGCTCAGCATTTCGGAGCTGTCCAACAACTAACAAGGCTGAAAATTGAATGTAAAGCTGCAAATCCACAGATAGTCCATTTTTGACTTCTTTCGCTGAGATAAAGCGTTTTTGGCTTCTGGCTTTCTGATCATTTGTAACTTAAGCAGATCAACTAATTTCAGCTTATTACAGCTAGATTTAGTGCTGCTCAGCATTTCGGAGCTGTCCAACAACTGACAAGGCTGAAAATTGAATGTAAAGCTGCAAATTCACAGGTAGTCCATTTTTGACTTCTTTCGCTGAGATAAAGCGTTTTTGGCTTCTGGCTTTCTGATCATTTGTAACTTAAGCAGATCAACTAATTTCAGCTTATTACAGCTAGATCTAGTGCTGCTCAGCATTTCGGAGCTGTCCAACAACTAACAAGGCTGAAAATTGAATGTAAAGCTGCAAATTCACAGATAGTCCATTTTTGACTTCTTTCGCTGAGATAAAGCGTTTTTGGCTTCTGGCTTTCTGATCATTTGTAACTTAAGCAGATCAACTAATTTCAGCTTATTACAGCTAGATCTAGTGCTGCTCAGCATTTCGGAGCTGTCCAACAACTGACAAGGCTGAAAATTGAATGTAAAGCTGCAAATTCACAGATAGTCCATTGTTGACTTCTTTCGCTGAGATAAAGCGTTTTTGGCTTCTGGCTTTCTGATCATTTGTAACTTAAGCAGATCAACTAATTTCAGCTTATTACAGCTAGATCTAGTGCTGCTCAGCATTTCGGAGCTGTCCAACAACTAACAAGGCTGAAAATTGAATGTAAAGCTGCAAATTCACAGATAGTCCATTTTTGACTTCTTTCGCTGAGATAAAGCGTTTTTGGCTTCTGGCTTTCTGATCATTTGTAACTGAAGCAGATCAACTAATTTCAGCTTATTACAGCTAGATCTAGTGCTGCTCAGCATTTCGGAGCTGTCCAACAACTAACAAGGCTGAAAATTGAATGTAAAGCTGCAAATTCACAGATAGTCCATTTTTGACTTCTTTCGCTGAGATAAAGCGTTTTTGGCTTCTGGCTTTCTGATCATTTGTAACTTAAGCAGATCAACTAATTTCAGCTTATTACAGCTAGATCTAGTGCTGCTCAGCATTTCGGAGCTGTCCAACAACTTACAAGGATGAAAATTGAATGTAAAGCTGCAAATCCACAGATAGTCCATTTTTGACTTCTTTCGCTGAGTTAAAGCGTTTTTGGCTTCTGGCTTTCTGATCATTTGTAACTTAAGCAGATCAACTAATTTCAGCGTATTACAGCTAGATCTAGTGCTGCTCAGCATTTCGGAGCTGTCCAACAACTAATAAGGCTGAAAATTGAATGTAAAGCTGCAAATTCACAGATAGTCCATTTTTGACATCTTTCGCTGAGATAAAGCGTTTTTGGCTTCTGGCTTTCTGATCATTTGTAACTGAAGCAGATCAACTAATTTCAGCTTATTACAGCTAGATCTAGTGCTGCTCAGCATTTCGGAGCTGTCCAACAACTGACAAGGCTGAAAATTGAATGTAAAGCTGCAAATTCACAGATAGTCCATTTTTGACTTCTTTCGCTGAGATAAAGCGTTTTTGGCTTCTGGCTTTCTGATCATTTGTAACTTAAGCAGATCAACTAATTTCAGCTTATTACAGCTAGATCTAGTGCTGCTCAGCATTTCGGAGCTGTCCAACAACTAATAAGGCTGAAAATTGAATGTAAAGCTGCAAATCCACAGATAGTCCATTTTTGACTTCTTTCGCTGAGATAAAGCGTTTTTGGCTTCTGGCTTTCTGATCATTTGTAACTTAAGCAGATCAACTAATTTCAGCTTATTACAGCTAGATCTAGTGCTGCTCAGCATTTCGGAGCTGTCCAACAACTTACAAGGCTGAAAATTGAATGTAAAGCTGCAAATCCACAGATAGTCCATTTTTGACTTCTTTCGCTGAGATAAAGCGTTTTTGGCTTCTGGCTTTCTGATCATTTGTAACTTAAGCAGATCAACTAATTTCAGCTTATTACAGCTAGATCTAGTGCTGCTCAGCATTTCGGAGCTGTCCAACAACTAACAAGGCTGAAAATTGAATGTAATGCTGCAAATTCACAAATTAGTCCATTTTTGACTTCTTTCGCTGAGATAAAGCGTTTTTGGCTTCTGGCTTTCTGATCATTTGTAACTTAAGCAGATCAACTAATTTCAGCTTATTACAGCTAGATCTAGTGCTGCTCAGCATTTCGGAGCTGTCCAACAACTAACAAGGCTGAAAATTGAATGTAAAGCTGCAAATCCACAGATAGTCCATTTTTGACTTCTTTCGCTGAGATAAAGCGTTTTTGGCTTCTGGCTTTCTGATCATTTGTAACTTAAGCAGATCAACTAATTTCAGCTTATTACAGCTAGATCTAGTGCTGCTCAGCATTTCGGAGCTGTCCAACAACTAACAAGGCTGAAAATTGAATGTAAAGCTGCAAATTCACAGATAGTCCATTGTTGACTTCTTTCGCTGAGATAAAGCGTTTTTGGCTTCTGGCTTTCTGATCATTTGTAACTTAAGCAGATCAACTAATTTCAGCTTATTACAGCTAGATCTAGTGCTGCTCAGCATTTCGGAGCTGTCCAACAACTTACAAGGCTGAAAATTGAATGTAAAGCTGCAAATCCACAGATAGTCCATTTTTGACTTCTTTCGCTGAGTTAAAGCGTTTTTGGCTTCTTGCTTTCTGATCATTTGTAACTTAAGCAGATCAACTAATTTCAGCTTATTACAGCTAGATCTAGTGCTGCTCAGCATTTCGGAGCTGTCCAACAACTAACAAGGCTGAAAATTGAATGTAAAGCTGCAAATTCACAGATAGTCCATTTTTGACTTCTTTCGCTGAGATAAAGCGTTTTTGGCTTCTGGCTTTCTGATCATTTGTAACTTAAGCAGATCAACTAATTTCAGCTTATTACAGCTAGATCTAGTGCTGCTCAGCATTTCGGAGCTGTCCAACAACTTACAATGCTGAAAATTGAATGTAAAGCTGCAAATCCACAGATAGTCCATTTTTGACTTCTTTCGCTGAGTTAAAGCGTTTTTGGCTTCTGGCTTTCTGATCATTTGTAACTTAAGCAGATCAACTAATTTCAGCTTATTACAGCTAGGTCTAGTGCTGCTCAGCATTTCGGAGCTGTCCAACAACTGACAAGGCTGAAAATTGAATGTAAAGCTGCAAATTCACAGATAGTCCATTTTTGACTTCTATCGCTGAGATAAAGCGTTTTTGGCTTCTGGCTTTCTGATCATTTGTAACTTAAGCAGATCAACTAATTTCAGCTTATTACAGCTAGATCTAGTGCTGCTCAGCATTTCGGAGCTGTCCAACAACTAACAAGGCTGAAAATTGAATGTAAAGCTGCAAATTCACAGATAGTCCATTTTTGACTTTTTTCGCTGAGATAAAGCGTTTTTGGCTTCTGGCTTTCTGATCATTTGTAACTTAAGCAGATCAACTAATTTCAGCTTATTACAGCTAGATCTAGTGCTGCTCAGCATTTCGGAGCTGTCCAACAACTAACAAGGCTGAAAATTGAATGTAAAGCTGCAAATCCACAGATAGTCCATTTTTGACTTCTTTCGCTGAGATAAAGCGTTTTTGGCTTCTGGCTTTCTGATCATTTGTAACTTAAGCAGATCAACTAATTTCAGCTTATTACAGCTAGATCTAGTGCTGCTCAGCATTTCGGAGCTGTCCAACAACTAACAAGGCTGAAAATTGAATGTAAAGCTGCAAATTCACAAATAGTCCATTTTTGACTTCTTTCGCTGAGATAAAGCGTTTTTGGCTTCTGGCTTTCTGATCATTTGTAACTTAAGCAGATCAACTAATTTCAGCTTATTACAGCTAGATCTAGTGCTGCTCAGCATTTCGGAGCTGTCCAACAACTAACAAGGCTGAAAATTGAATGTAAAGCTGCAAATCCACAGATAGTCCATTTTTGACTTCTTTCGCTGAGTTAAAGCGTTTTTGGCTTCTGGCTTTCTGATCATTTGTAACTTAAGCAGATCAACTAATTTCAGCTTATTACAGCTAGATCTAGTGCTGCTCAGCATTTCGGAGCTGTCCAACAACTAACAAGGCTGAAAATTGAATGTAAAGCTGCAAATTCACAGATAGTCCATTGTTGACTTCTTTCGCTGAGATAAAGCGTTTTTGGCTTCTGGCTTTCTGATCATTTGTAACTTAAGCAGATCAACTAATTTCAGCTTATTACAGCTAGATCTAGTGCTGCTCAGCATTTCGGAGCTGTCCAACAACTAACAAGGCTGAAAATTGAATGTAAAGCTGCAAATCCACAGATAGTCCATTTTTGACTTCTTTCGCTGAGATAAAGCGTTTTTGGCTTCTGGCTTTCTGATCATTTGTAACTGAAGCAGATCAACTAATTTCAGCTTATTACAGCTAGATCTAGTGCTGCTCAGCATTTCGGAGCTGTCCAACAACTAACAAGGCTGAAAATTGAATGTAAAGCTGCAAATTCACAAATAGTCCATTTTTGACTTCTTTCGCTGAGATAAAGCGTTTTTGGCTTCTGGCTTTCTGATCATTTGTAACTTAAGCAGATCAACTAATTTCAGCTTGTTACAGCTAGATCTAGTGCTGCTCAGCATTTCGGAGCTGTCCAACAACTAATAAGGCTGAAAATTGAATGTAAAGCTGCAAATTCACAGATAGTCCATTTTTGACTTCTTTCGCTGAGATAAAGCGTTTTTGGCTTCTGGCTTTCTGATCATTTGTAACTTAAGCAGATCAACTAATTTCAGCTTATTACAGCTAGATCTAGTGCTGCTCAGCATTTCGGAGCTGTCCAACAACTAATAAGGCTGAAAATTGAATGTAAAGCTGCAAATCCACAGATAGTCCATTTTTGACTTCTTTCGCTGAGTTAAAGCGTTTTTGGCTTCTGGCTTTCTGATCATTTGTAACTTAAGCAGATCAACTAATTTCAGCTTATTACAGCTAGGTCTAGTGCTGCTCAGCATTTCGGAGCTGTCCAACAACTGACAAGGCTGAAAATTGAATGTAAAGCTGCAAATTCACAGATAGTCCATTTTTGACTTCTATCGCTGAGATAAAGCGTTTTTGGCTTCTGGCTTTCTGATCATTTGTAACTTAAGCAGATCAACTAATTTCAGCTTATTACAGCTAGATCTAGTGCTGCTCAGCATTTCGGAGCTGTCCAACAACTAACAAGGCTGAAAATTGAATGTAAAGCTGCAAATCCACAGATAGTCCATTTTTGACTTCTTTCGCTGAGATAAAGCGTTTTTGGCTTCTGGCTTTCTGATCATTTGTAACTTAAGCAGATCAACTAATTTCAGCTTATTACAGCTAGATCTAGTGCTGCTCAGCATTTCGGAGCTGTCCAACAACTAACAAGGCTGAAAATTGAATGTAAAGCTGCAAATTCACAAATAGTCCATTTTTGACTTCTTTCGCTGAGATAAAGCGTTTTTGGCTTCTGGCTTTCTGATCATTTGTAACTTAAGCAGATCAACTAATTTCAGCTTATTACAGCTAGATCTAGTGCTGCTCAGCATTTCGGAGCTGTCCAACAACTAACAAGGCTGAAAATTGAATGTAAAGCTGCAAATTCACAGATAGTCCATTGTTGACTTCTTTCGCTGAGATAAAGCGTTTTTGGCTTCTGGCTTTCTGATCATTTGTAACTTAAGCAGATCAACTAATTTCAGCTTATTACAGCTAGATCTAGTGCTGCTCAGCATTTCGGAGCTGTCCAACAACTAACAAGGCTGAAAATTGAATGTAAAGCTGCAAATCCACAGATAGTCCATTTTTGACTTCTTTCGCTGAGATAAAGCGTTTTTGGCTTCTGGCTTTCTGATCATTTGTAACTGAAGCAGATCAACTAATTTCAGCTTATTACAGCTAGATCTAGTGCTGCTCAGCATTTCGGAGCTGTCCAACAACTAACAAGGCTGAAAATTGAATGTAAAGCTGCAAATTCACAGATAGTCCATTTTTGACTTTTTTCGCTGAGATAAAGCGTTTTTGGCTTCTGGCTTTCTGATCATTTGTAACTTAAGCAGATCAACTAATTTCAGCTTATTACAGCTAGATCTAGTGCTGCTCAGCATTTCGGAGCTGTCCAACAACTAATAAGGCTGAAAATTGAATGTAAAGCTGCAAATTCACAGATAGTCCATTTTTGACTTCTTTCGCTGAGATAAAGCGTTTTTGGCTTCTGGCTTTCTGATCATTTGTAACTTAAGCAGATCAACTAATTTCAGCTTATTACAGCTAGATCTAGTGCTGCTCAGCATTTCGGAGCTGTCCAACAACTAACAAGGCTGAAAATTGAATGTAAAGCTGCAAATTCACAGATAGTCCATTTTTGACTTTTTTCGCTGAGATAAAGCGTTTTTGGCTTCTGGCTTTCTGATCATTTGTAACTTAAGCAGATCAACTAATTTCAGCTTATTACAGCTAGATCTAGTGCTGCTCAGCATTTCGGAGCTGTCCAACAACTAACAAGGCTGAAAATTGAATGTAAAGCTGCAAATCCACAGATAGTCCATTTTTGACTTCTTTCGCTGAGATAAAGCGTTTTTGGCTTCTGGCTTTCTGATCATTTGTAACTGAAGCAGATCAACTAATTTCAGCTTATTACAGCTAGATCTAGTGCTGCTCAGCATTTCGGAGCTGTCCAACAACTAACAAGGCTGAAAATTGAATGTAAAGCTGCAAATCCACAGATAGTCCATTTTTGACTTCTTTCGCTGAGATAAAGCGTTTTTGGCTTCTGGCTTTCTGATCATTTGTAACTGAAGCAGATCAACTAATTTCAGCTTATTACAGCTAGATCTAGTGCTGCTCAGCATTTCGGAGCTGTCCAACAACTAACAAGGCTGAAAATTGAATGTAAAGCTGCAAATTCACAGATAGTCCATTTTTGACTTTTTTCGCTGAGATAAAGCGTTTTTGGCTTCTGGCTTTCTGATCATTTGTAACTTAAGCAGATCAACTAATTTCAGCTTATTACAGCTAGATCTAGTGCTGCTCAGCATTTCGGAGCTGTCCAACAACTAATAAGGCTGAAAATTGAATGTAAAGCTGCAAATTCACAGATAGTCCATTTTTGACTTCTTTCGCTGAGATAAAGCGTTTTTGGCTTCTGGCTTTCTGATCATTTGTAACTTAAGCAGATCAACTAATTTCAGCTTATTACAGCTGGATCTAGTGCTGCTCAGCATTTCGGAGCTGTCCAACAACTAATAAGGCTGAAAATTGAATGTAAAGCTGCAAATCCACAGATAGTCCATTTTTGACTTCTTTCGCTGAGTTAAAGCGTTTTTGGCTTCTGGCTTTCTGATCATTTGTAACTTAAGCAGATCAACTAATTTCAGCTTATTACAGCTAGATCTAGTGCTGCTCAGCATTTCGGAGCTGTCCAACAACTGACAAGGCTGAAAATTGAATGTAAAGCTGCAAATTCACAGATAGTCCATTTTTGACTTCTATCGCTGAGATAAAGCGTTTTTGGCTTCTGGCTTTCTGATCATTTGTAACTTAAGCAGATCAACTAATTTCAGCTTATTACAGCTATATCTAGTGCTGCTCAGCATTTCGGAGCTGTCCAACAACTAACAAGGCTGAAAATTGAATGTAAAGCTGCAAATTCACAGATAGTCCATTTTTGACTTTTTTCGCTGAGATAAAGCGTTTTTGGCTTCTGGCTTTCTGATCATTTGTAACTTAAGCAGATCAACTAATTTCAGCTTATTACAGCTAGATCTAGTGCTACTCAGCATTTCGGAGCTGTCCAACAACTAACAAGGCTGAAAATTGAATGTAAAGCTGCAAATTCACAAATAGTCCATTTTTGACTTCTTTCGCTGAGATAAAGCGTTTTTGGCTTCTGGCTTTCTGATCATTTGTAACTTAAGCAGATCAACTAATTTCAGCTTATTACAGCTAGATCTAGTGCTGCTCAGCATTTCGGAGCTGTCCAACAACTAATAAGGCTGAAAATTGAATGTAAAGCTGCAAATTCACAGATAGTCCATTTTTGACTTCTTTCGCTGAGATAAAGCGTTTTTGGCTTCTGGCTTTCTGATCATTTGTAACTTAAGCAGATCAACTAATTTCAGCTTATTACAGCTAGATCTAGTGCTGCTCAGCATTTCGGAGCTGTCCAACAACTGACAAGGCTGAAAATTGAATGTAAAGCTGCAAATCCACAGATAGTCCATTTTTGACTTCTTTCGCTGAGATAAAGCGTTTTTGGCTTCTGGCTTTCTGATCATTTGTAACTTAAGCAGATCAACTAATTTCAGCTTATTACAGCTAGATCTAGTGCTGCTCAGCATTTCGGAGCTGTCCAACAACTAATAAAGCTGAAAATTGAATGTAAAGCTGCAAATTCACAGATAGTCCATTTTTGACTTCTTTCGCTGAGATAAAGCGTTTTTGGCTTCTGGCTTTCTGATCATTTGTAACTTAAGCAGATCAACTAATTTCAGCTTATTACAGCTAGATCTAGTGCTGCTCAGCATTTCGGAGCTGTCCAACAACTAATAAAGCTGAAAATTGAATGTAAAGCTGCAAATTCACAGATAGTCCATTTTTGACTTCTTTCGCTGAGATAAAGCGTTTTTGGCTTCTGGCTTTCTGATCATTTGTAACTGAAGCAGATCAACTAATTTCAGCTTATTACAGCTAGATCTAGTGCTGCTCAGCATTTCGGAGCTGTCCAACAACTAACAAGGCTGAAAATTGAATGTAAAGCTGCAAATTCACAAATAGTCCATTTTTGACTTCTTTCGCTGAGATAAAGCGTTTTTGGCTTCTGGCTTTCTGATCATTTGTAACTTAAGCAGATCAACTAATTTCAGCTTATTACAGCTAGATCTAGTGCTGCTCAGCATTTCGGAGCTGTCCAACAACTAACAAGGCTGAAAATTGAATGTAAAGCTGCAAATCCACAGATAGTCCATTTTTGACTTCTTTCGCTGAGTTAAAGCGTTTTTGGCTTCTGGCTTTCTGATCATTTGTAACTTAAGCAGATCAACTAATTTCAGCTTGTTACAGCTAGATCTAGTGCTGCTCAGCATTTCGGAGCTGTCCAACAACTAATAAGGCTGAAAATTGAATGTAAAGCTGCAAATTCACAGATAGTCCATTTTTGACTTCTTTCGCTGAGATAAAGCGTTTTTGGCTTCTGGCTTTCTGATCATTTGTAACTTAAGCAGATCAACTAATTTCAGCTTATTACAGCTAGATCTAGTGCTGCTCAGCATTTCGGAGCTGTCCAACAACTAATAAGGCTGAAAATTGAATGTAAAGCTGCAAATCCACAGATAGTCCATTTTTGACTTCTTTCGCTGAGTTAAAGCGTTTTTGGCTTCTGGCTTTCTGATCATTTGTAACTTAAGCAGATCAACTAATTTCAGCTTATTACAGCTAGGTCTAGTGCTGCTCAGCATTTCGGAGCTGTCCAACAACTGACAAGGCTGAAAATTGAATGTAAAGCTGCAAATTCACAGATAGTCCATTTTTGACTTCTATCGCTGAGATAAAGCGTTTTTGGCTTCTGGCTTTCTGATCATTTGTAACTTAAGCAGATCAACTAATTTCAGCTTATTACAGCTAGATCTAGTGCTGCTCAGCATTTCGGAGCTGTCCAACAACTAACAAGGCTGAAAATTGAATGTAAAGCTGCAAATCCACAGATAGTCCATTTTTGACTTCTTTCGCTGAGATAAAGCGTTTTTGGCTTCTGGCTTTCTGATCATTTGTAACTTAAGCAGATCAACTAATTTCAGCTTATTACAGCTAGATCTAGTGCTGCTCAGCATTTCGGAGCTGTCCAACAACTAACAAGGCTGAAAATTGAATGTAAAGCTGCAAATTCACAAATAGTCCATTTTTGACTTCTTTCGCTGAGATAAAGCGTTTTTGGCTTCTGGCTTTCTGATCATTTGTAACTTAAGCAGATCAACTAATTTCAGCTTATTACAGCTAGATCTAGTGCTGCTCAGCATTTCGGAGCTGTCCAACAACTAACAAGGCTGAAAATTGAATGTAAAGCTGCAAATTCACAGATAGTCCATTGTTGACTTCTTTCGCTGAGATAAAGCGTTTTTGGCTTCTGGCTTTCTGATCATTTGTAACTTAAGCAGATCAACTAATTTCAGCTTATTACAGCTAGATCTAGTGCTGCTCAGCATTTCGGAGCTGTCCAACAACTAACAAGGCTGAAAATTGAATGTAAAGCTGCAAATCCACAGGTAGTCCATTTTTGACTTCTTTCGCTGAGATAAAGCGTTTTTGGCTTCTGGCTTTCTGATCATTTGTAACTGAAGCAGATCAACTAATTTCAGCTTATTACAGCTAGATCTAGTGCTGCTCAGCATTTCGGAGCTGTCCAACAACTAATAAGGCTGAAAATTGAATGTAAAGCTGCAAATTCACAGATAGTCCATTTTTGACTTCTTTCGCTGAGATAAAGCGTTTTTGGCTTCTGGCTTTCTGATCATTTGTAACTTAAGCAGATCAACTAATTTCAGCTTATTACAGCTAGATCTAGTGCTGCTCAGCATTTCGGAGCTGTCCAACAACTAACAAGGCTGAAAATTGAATGTAAAGCTGCAAATTCACAGATAGTCCATTTTTGACTTTTTTCGCTGAGATAAAGCGTTTTTGGCTTCTGGCTTTCTGATCATTTGTAACTTAAGCAGATCAACTAATTTCAGCTTATTACAGCTAGATCTAGTGCTGCTCAGCATTTCGGAGCTGTCCAACAACTAACAAGGCTGAAAATTGAATGTAAAGCTGCAAATCCACAGATAGTCCATTTTTGACTTCTTTCGCTGAGATAAAGCGTTTTTGGCTTCTGGCTTTCTGATCATTTGTAACTGAAGCAGATCAACTAATTTCAGCTTATTACAGCTAGATCTAGTGCTGCTCAGCATTTCGGAGCTGTCCAACAACTAACAAGGCTGAAAATTGAATGTAAAGCTGCAAATCCACAGATAGTCCATTTTTGACTTCTTTCGCTGAGATAAAGCGTTTTTGGCTTCTGGCTTTCTGATCATTTGTAACTGAAGCAGATCAACTAATTTCAGCTTATTACAGCTAGATCTAGTGCTGCTCAGCATTTCGGAGCTGTCCAACAACTAACAAGGCTGAAAATTGAATGTAAAGCTGCAAATTCACAGATAGTCCATTTTTGACTTTTTTCGCTGAGATAAAGCGTTTTTGGCTTCTGGCTTTCTGATCATTTGTAACTTAAGCAGATCAACTAATTTCAGCTTATTACAGCTAGATCTAGTGCTGCTCAGCATTTCGGAGCTGTCCAACAACTAATAAGGCTGAAAATTGAATGTAAAGCTGCAAATTCACAGATAGTCCATTTTTGACTTCTTTCGCTGAGATAAAGCGTTTTTGGCTTCTGGCTTTCTGATCATTTGTAACTTAAGCAGATCAACTAATTTCAGCTTATTACAGCTGGATCTAGTGCTGCTCAGCATTTCGGAGCTGTCCAACAACTAATAAGGCTGAAAATTGAATGTAAAGCTGCAAATCCACAGATAGTCCATTTTTGACTTCTTTCGCTGAGTTAAAGCGTTTTTGGCTTCTGGCTTTCTGATCATTTGTAACTTAAGCAGATCAACTAATTTCAGCTTATTACAGCTAGATCTAGTGCTGCTCAGCATTTCGGAGCTGTCCAACAACTGACAAGGCTGAAAATTGAATGTAAAGCTGCAAATTCACAGATAGTCCATTTTTGACTTCTATCGCTGAGATAAAGCGTTTTTGGCTTCTGGCTTTCTGATCATTTGTAACTTAAGCAGATCAACTAATTTCAGCTTATTACAGCTATATCTAGTGCTGCTCAGCATTTCGGAGCTGTCCAACAACTAACAAGGCTGAAAATTGAATGTAAAGCTGCAAATTCACAGATAGTCCATTTTTGACTTTTTTCGCTGAGATAAAGCGTTTTTGGCTTCTGGCTTTCTGATCATTTGTAACTTAAGCAGATCAACTAATTTCAGCTTATTACAGCTAGATCTAGTGCTACTCAGCATTTCGGAGCTGTCCAACAACTAACAAGGCTGAAAATTGAATGTAAAGCTGCAAATTCACAAATAGTCCATTTTTGACTTCTTTCGCTGAGATAAAGCGTTTTTGGCTTCTGGCTTTCTGATCATTTGTAACTTAAGCAGATCAACTAATTTCAGCTTATTACAGCTAGATCTAGTGCTGCTCAGCATTTCGGAGCTGTCCAACAACTAATAAGGCTGAAAATTGAATGTAAAGCTGCAAATTCACAGATAGTCCATTTTTGACTTCTTTCGCTGAGATAAAGCGTTTTTGGCTTCTGGCTTTCTGATCATTTGTAACTTAAGCAGATCAACTAATTTCAGCTTATTACAGCTAGATCTAGTGCTGCTCAGCATTTCGGAGCTGTCCAACAACTGACAAGGCTGAAAATTGAATGTAAAGCTGCAAATCCACAGATAGTCCATTTCTGACTTCTTTCGCTGAGATAAAGCGTTTTTGGCTTCTGGCTTTCTGATCATTTGTAACTTAAGCAGATCAACTAATTTCAGCTTATTACAGCTAGATCTAGTGCTGCTCAGCATTTCGGAGCTGTCCAACAACTTACAAGGCTGAAAATTGAATGTAAAGCTGCAAATCCACAGATAGTCCATTTTTGACTTCTTTCGCTGAGTTAAAGCGTTTTTGGCTTCTGGCTTTCTTATCATTTGTAACTTAAGCAGATCAACTAATTTCAGCTTATTACAGCTAGATCTAGTGCTGTTCAGCATTTCGGAGCTGTCCAACAACTTACAAGGCTGAAAATTGAATGTAAAGCTGCAAATCCACAGATAGTCCATTTTTTACTTCTATCGCTGAGATAAAGCGTTTTTGGCTTCTGGCTTTCTGATCATTTGTAACTTAAGCAGATCAACTAATTTCAGCTTATTACAGCTAGATCTAGTGCTGCTCAGCATTTCGGAGCTGTCCAACAACTAATAAAGCTGAAAATTGAATGTAAAGCTGCAAATTCACAGATAGTCCATTTTTGACTTCTTTCGCTGAGATAAAGCGTTTTTGGCTTCTGGCTTTCTGATCATTTGTAACTGAAGCAGATCAACTAATTTCAGCTTATTACAGCTAGATCTAGTGCTGCTCAGCATTTCGGAGCTGTCCAACAACTAACAAGGCTGAAAATTGAATGTAAAGCTGCAAATTCACAGATAGTCCATTTTTGACTTTTTTCGCTGAGATAAAGCGTTTTTGGCTTCTGGCTTTCTGATCATTTGTAACTTAAGCAGATCAACTAATTTCAGCTTATTACAGCTAGATCTAGTGCTGCTCAGCATTTCGGAGCTGTCCAACAACTAATAAGGCTGAAAATTGAATGTAAAGCTGCAAATTCACAGATAGTCCATTTTTGACTTCTTTCGCTGAGATAAAGCGTTTTTGGCTTCTGGCTTTCTGATCATTTGTAACTTAAGCAGATCAACTAATTTCAGCTTATTACAGCTAGATCTAGTGCTGCTCAGCATTTCGGAGCTGTCCAACAACTGACAAGGCTGAAAATTGAATGTAAAGCTGCAAATCCACAGATAGTCCATTTTTGACTTCTTTCGCTGAGATAAAGCGTTTTTGGCTTCTGGCTTTCTGATCATTTGTAACTTAAGCAGATCAACTAATTTCAGCTTATTACAGCTAGATCTAGTGCTGCTCAGCATTTCGGAGCTGTCCAACAACTTACAAGGCTGAAAATTGAATGTAAAGCTGCAAATCCACAGATAGTCCATTTTTTACTTCTATCGCTGAGATAAAGCGTTTTTGGCTTCTGGCTTTCTGATCATTTGTAACTTAAGCAGATCAACTAATTTCAGCTTATTACAGCTAGATCTAGTGCTGCTCAGCATTTCGGAGCTGTCCAACAACTAATAAAGCTGAAAATTGAATGTAAAGCTGCAAATTCACAGATAGTCCATTTTTGACTTCTTTCGCTGAGATAAAGCGTTTTTGGCTTCTGGCTTTCTGATCATTTGTAACTGAAGCAGATCAACTAATTTCAGCTTATTACAGCTAGATCTAGTGCTGCTCAGCATTTCGGAGCTGTCCAACAACTAACAAGGCTGAAAATTGAATGTAAAGCTGCAAATTCACAAATAGTCCATTTTTGACTTCTTTCGCTGAGATAAAGCGTTTTTGGCTTCTGGCTTTCTGATCATTTGTAACTTAAGCAGATCAACTAATTTCAGCTTATTACAGCTAGATCTAGTGCTGCTCAGCATTTCGGAGCTGTCCAACAACTAACAAGGCTGAAAATTGAATGTAAAGCTGCAAATCCACAGATAGTCCATTTTTGACTTCTTTCGCTGAGTTAAAGCGTTTTTGGCTTCTGGCTTTCTGATCATTTGTAACTTAAGCAGATCAACTAATTTCAGCTTGTTACAGCTAGATCTAGTGCTGCTCAGCATTTCGGAGCTGTCCAACAACTAATAAGGCTGAAAATTGAATGTAAAGCTGCAAATTCACAGATAGTCCATTTTTGACTTCTTTCGCTGAGATAAAGCGTTTTTGGCTTCTGGCTTTCTGATCATTTGTAACTTAAGCAGATCAACTAATTTCAGCTTATTACAGCTAGATCTAGTGCTGCTCAGCATTTCGGAGCTGTCCAACAACTAATAAGGCTGAAAATTGAATGTAAAGCTGCAAATCCACAGATAGTCCATTTTTGACTTCTTTCGCTGAGTTAAAGCGTTTTTGGCTTCTGGCTTTCTGATCATTTGTAACTTAAGCAGATCAACTAATTTCAGCTTATTACAGCTAGGTCTAGTGCTGCTCAGCATTTCGGAGCTGTCCAACAACTGACAAGGCTGAAAATTGAATGTAAAGCTGCAAATTCACAGATAGTCCATTTTTGACTTCTATCGCTGAGATAAAGCGTTTTTGGCTTCTGGCTTTCTGATCATTTGTAACTTAAGCAGATCAACTAATTTCAGCTTATTACAGCTAGATCTAGTGCTGCTCAGCATTTCGGAGCTGTCCAACAACTAACAAGGCTGAAAATTGAATGTAAAGCTGCAAATCCACAGATAGTCCATTTTTGACTTCTTTCGCTGAGATAAAGCGTTTTTGGCTTCTGGCTTTCTGATCATTTGTAACTTAAGCAGATCAACTAATTTCAGCTTATTACAGCTAGATCTAGTGCTGCTCAGCATTTCGGAGCTGTCCAACAACTAACAAGG
Organism: Poecilia mexicana; assembly: GCF_051168715.1. NCBI lineage: Eukaryota > Metazoa > Chordata > Actinopteri > Cyprinodontiformes > Poeciliidae > Poecilia > Poecilia mexicana. The sequence goes on from NW_028263391.1 coordinate 20,221, forward strand.
CTGAAAATTGAATGTAAAGCTGCAAATTCACAAATAGTCCATTTTTGACTTCTTTCGCTGAGATAAAGCGTTTTTGGCTTCTGGCTTTCTGATCATTTGTAACTTAAGCAGATCAACTAATTTCAGCTTATTACAGCTAGATCTAGTGCTGCTCAGCATTTCGGAGCTGTCCAACAACTAACAAGGCTGAAAATTGAATGTAAAGCTGCAAATTCACAGATAGTCCATTGTTGACTTCTTTCGCTGAGATAAAGCGTTTTTGGCTTCTGGCTTTCTGATCATTTGTAACTTAAGCAGATCAACTAATTTCAGCTTATTACAGCTAGATCTAGTGCTGCTCAGCATTTCGGAGCTGTCCAACAACTAACAAGGCTGAAAATTGAATGTAAAGCTGCAAATCCACAGGTAGTCCATTTTTGACTTCTTTCGCTGAGATAAAGCGTTTTTGGCTTCTGGCTTTCTGATCATTTGTAACTGAAGCAGATCAACTAATTTCAGCTTATTACAGCTAGATCTAGTGCTGCTCAGCATTTCGGAGCTGTCCAACAACTAATAAGGCTGAAAATTGAATGTAAAGCTGCAAATTCACAGATAGTCCATTTTTGACTTCTTTCGCTGAGATAAAGCGTTTTTGGCTTCTGGCTTTCTGATCATTTGTAACTTAAGCAGATCAACTAATTTCAGCTTATTACAGCTAGATCTAGTGCTGCTCAGCATTTCGGAGCTGTCCAACAACTAACAAGGCTGAAAATTGAATGTAAAGCTGCAAATTCACAGATAGTCCATTTTTGACTTTTTTCGCTGAGATAAAGCGTTTTTGGCTTCTGGCTTTCTGATCATTTGTAACTTAAGCAGATCAACTAATTTCAGCTTATTACAGCTAGATCTAGTGCTGCTCAGCATTTCGGAGCTGTCCAACAACTAACAAGGCTGAAAATTGAATGTAAAGCTGCAAATCCACAGATAGTCCATTTTTGACTTCTTTCGCTGAGATAAAGCGTTTTTGGCTTCTGGCTTTCTGATCATTTGTAACTGAAGCAGATCAACTAATTTCAGCTTATTACAGCTAGATCTAGTGCTGCTCAGCATTTCGGAGCTGTCCAACAACTAACAAGGCTGAAAATTGAATGTAAAGCTGCAAATCCACAGATAGTCCATTTTTGACTTCTTTCGCTGAGATAAAGCGTTTTTGGCTTCTGGCTTTCTGATCATTTGTAACTGAAGCAGATCAACTAATTTCAGCTTATTACAGCTAGATCTAGTGCTGCTCAGCATTTCGGAGCTGTCCAACAACTAACAAGGCTGAAAATTGAATGTAAAGCTGCAAATTCACAGATAGTCCATTTTTGACTTTTTTCGCTGAGATAAAGCGTTTTTGGCTTCTGGCTTTCTGATCATTTGTAACTTAAGCAGATCAACTAATTTCAGCTTATTACAGCTAGATCTAGTGCTGCTCAGCATTTCGGAGCTGTCCAACAACTAATAAGGCTGAAAATTGAATGTAAAGCTGCAAATTCACAGATAGTCCATTTTTGACTTCTTTCGCTGAGATAAAGCGTTTTTGGCTTCTGGCTTTCTGATCATTTGTAACTTAAGCAGATCAACTAATTTCAGCTTATTACAGCTGGATCTAGTGCTGCTCAGCATTTCGGAGCTGTCCAACAACTAATAAGGCTGAAAATTGAATGTAAAGCTGCAAATCCACAGATAGTCCATTTTTGACTTCTTTCGCTGAGTTAAAGCGTTTTTGGCTTCTGGCTTTCTGATCATTTGTAACTTAAGCAGATCAACTAATTTCAGCTTATTACAGCTAGATCTAGTGCTGCTCAGCATTTCGGAGCTGTCCAACAACTGACAAGGCTGAAAATTGAATGTAAAGCTGCAAATTCACAGATAGTCCATTTTTGACTTCTATCGCTGAGATAAAGCGTTTTTGGCTTCTGGCTTTCTGATCATTTGTAACTTAAGCAGATCAACTAATTTCAGCTTATTACAGCTATATCTAGTGCTGCTCAGCATTTCGGAGCTGTCCAACAACTAACAAGGCTGAAAATTGAATGTAAAGCTGCAAATTCACAGATAGTCCATTTTTGACTTTTTTCGCTGAGATAAAGCGTTTTTGGCTTCTGGCTTTCTGATCATTTGTAACTTAAGCAGATCAACTAATTTCAGCTTATTACAGCTAGATCTAGTGCTACTCAGCATTTCGGAGCTGTCCAACAACTAACAAGGCTGAAAATTGAATGTAAAGCTGCAAATTCACAAATAGTCCATTTTTGACTTCTTTCGCTGAGATAAAGCGTTTTTGGCTTCTGGCTTTCTGATCATTTGTAACTTAAGCAGATCAACTAATTTCAGCTTATTACAGCTAGATCTAGTGCTGCTCAGCATTTCGGAGCTGTCCAACAACTAATAAGGCTGAAAATTGAATGTAAAGCTGCAAATTCACAGATAGTCCATTTTTGACTTCTTTCGCTGAGATAAAGCGTTTTTGGCTTCTGGCTTTCTGATCATTTGTAACTTAAGCAGATCAACTAATTTCAGCTTATTACAGCTAGATCTAGTGCTGCTCAGCATTTCGGAGCTGTCCAACAACTGACAAGGCTGAAAATTGAATGTAAAGCTGCAAATCCACAGATAGTCCATTTCTGACTTCTTTCGCTGAGATAAAGCGTTTTTGGCTTCTGGCTTTCTGATCATTTGTAACTTAAGCAGATCAACTAATTTCAGCTTATTACAGCTAGATCTAGTGCTGCTCAGCATTTCGGAGCTGTCCAACAACTTACAAGGCTGAAAATTGAATGTAAAGCTGCAAATCCACAGATAGTCCATTTTTGACTTCTTTCGCTGAGTTAAAGCGTTTTTGGCTTCTGGCTTTCTTATCATTTGTAACTTAAGCAGATCAACTAATTTCAGCTTATTACAGCTAGATCTAGTGCTGTTCAGCATTTCGGAGCTGTCCAACAACTTACAAGGCTGAAAATTGAATGTAAAGCTGCAAATCCACAGATAGTCCATTTTTTACTTCTATCGCTGAGATAAAGCGTTTTTGGCTTCTGGCTTTCTGATCATTTGTAACTTAAGCAGATCAACTAATTTCAGCTTATTACAGCTAGATCTAGTGCTGCTCAGCATTTCGGAGCTGTCCAACAACTAATAAAGCTGAAAATTGAATGTAAAGCTGCAAATTCACAGATAGTCCATTTTTGACTTCTTTCGCTGAGATAAAGCGTTTTTGGCTTCTGGCTTTCTGATCATTTGTAACTGAAGCAGATCAACTAATTTCAGCTTATTACAGCTAGATCTAGTGCTGCTCAGCATTTCGGAGCTGTCCAACAACTAACAAGGCTGAAAATTGAATGTAAAGCTGCAAATTCACAGATAGTCCATTTTTGACTTTTTTCGCTGAGATAAAGCGTTTTTGGCTTCTGGCTTTCTGATCATTTGTAACTTAAGCAGATCAACTAATTTCAGCTTATTACAGCTAGATCTAGTGCTGCTCAGCATTTCGGAGCTGTCCAACAACTAACAAGGCTGAAAATTGAATGTAAAGCTGCAAATTCACAGATAGTCCATTGTTGACTTCTTTCGCTGAGATAAAGCGTTTTTGGCTTCTGGCTTTCTGATCATTTCTAACTTAAGCAGATCAACTAATTTCAGCTTATTACAGCTAGATCTAGTGCTGCTCAGCATTTCGGAGCTGTCCAACAACTAATAAGGCTGAAAATTGAATGTAAAGCTGCAAATTCACAGATAGTCCATTTTTGACTTCTTTCGCTGAGATAAAGCGTTTTTGGCTTCTGGCTTTCTGATCATTTGTAACTTAAGCAGATCAACTAATTTCAGCTTATTACAGCTGGATCTAGTGCTGCTCAGCATTTCGGAGCTGTCCAACAACTAATAAGGCTGAAAATTGAATGTAAAGCTGCAAATCCACAGATAGTCCATTTTTGACTTCTTTCGCTGAGTTAAAGCGTTTTTGGCTTCTGGCTTTCTGATCATTTGTAACTTAAGCAGATCAACTAATTTCAGCTTATTACAGCTAGATCTAGTGCTGCTCAGCATTTCGGAGCTGTCCAACAACTGACAAGGCTGAAAATTGAATGTAAAGCTGCAAATTCACAGATAGTCCATTTTTGACTTCTATCGCTGAGATAAAGCGTTTTTGGCTTCTGGCTTTCTGATCATTTGTAACTGAAGCAGATCAACTAATTTCAGCTTATTACAGCTAGATCTAGTGCTGCTCAGCATTTCGGAGCTGTCCAACAACTAACAAGGCTGAAAATTGAATGTAAAGCTGCAAATTCACAGATAGTCCATTTTTGACTTCTTTCGCTGAGATAAAGCGTTTTTGGCTTCTGGCTTTCTGATCATTTGTAACTTAAGCAGATCAACTAATTTCAGCTTATTACAGCTAGATCTAGTGCTGCTCAGCATTTCGGAGCTGTCCAACAACTGACAAGGCTGAAAATTGAATGTAAAGCTGCAAATCCACAGATAGTCCATTTTTGACTTCTTTCGCTGAGATAAAGCGTTTTTGGCTTCTGGCTTTCTGATCATTTGTAACTTAAGCAGATCAACTAATTTCAGCTTATTACAGCTAGATCTAGTGCTGCTCAGCATTTCGGAGCTGTCCAACAACTAACAAGGCTGAAAATTGAATGTAAAGCTGCAAATTCACAAATAGTCCATTTTTGACTTCTTTCGCTGAGATAAAGCGTTTTTGGCTTCTGGCTTTCTGATCATTTGTAACTGAAGCAGATCAACTAATTTCAGCTTATTACAGCTAGATCTAGTGCTGCTCAGCATTTCGGAGCTGTCCAACAACTAACAAGGCTGAAAATTGAATGTAAAGCTGCAAATTCACAAATAGTCCATTTTTGACTTCTTTCGCTGAGATAAAGCGTTTTTGGCTTCTGGCTTTCTGATCATTTGTAACTTAAGCAGATCAACTAATTTCAGCTTATTACAGCTAGATCTAGTGCTGCTCAGCATTTCGGAGCTGTCCAACAACTGACAAGGCTGAAAATTGAATGTAAAGCTGCAAATTCACAGATAGTCCATTTTTGACTTCTTTCGCTGAGATAAAGCGTTTTTGGCTTCTGGCTTTCTGATCATTTGTAACTTAAGCAGATCAACTAATTTCAGCTTATTACAGCTAGATCTAGTGCTGCTCAGCATTTCGGAGCTGTCCAACAACTAATAAGGCTGAAAATTGAATGTAAAGCTGCAAATCCACAGATAGTCCATTTTTGACTTCTTTCGCTGAGTTAAAGCGTTTTTGGCTTCTGGCTTTCTGATCATTTGTAACTTAAGCAGATCAACTAATTTCAGCTTATTACAGCTCGATCTAGTGCTGCTCAGCATTTCGGAGCTGTCCAACAACTGACAAGGCTGAAAATTGAATGTAAAGCTGCAAATTTACAGATAGTCCATTTTTGACTTCTATCGCTGAGATAAAGCGTTTTTGGCTTCTGGCTTTCTGATCATTTGTAACTTAAGCAGATCAACTAATTTCAGCTTATTACAGCTAGATCTAGTGCTGCTCAGCATTTCGGAGCTGTCCAACAACTGACAAGGCTGAAAATTGAATGTAAAGCTGCAAATTCACAGATAGTCCATTTTTGACTTCTATCGCTGAGATAAAGCGTTTTTGGCTTCTGGCTTTCTGATCATTTGTAACTTAAGCAGATCAACTAATTTCAGCTTGTTACAGCTAGATCTAGTGCTGCTCAGCATTTCGGAGCTGTCCAACAACTAATAAGGCTGAAAATTGAATGTAAAGCTGCAAATCCACAGATAGTCCATTTTTGACTTCTTTCGCTGAGTTAAAGCGTTTTTGGCTTCTGGCTTTCTGATCATTTGTAACTTAAGCAGATCAACTAATTTCAGCTTATTACAGCTAGATCTAGTGCTGCTCAGCATTTCGGAGCTGTCCAACAACTGACAAGGCTGAAAATTGAATGTAAAGCTGCAAATTCACAGATAGTCCATTTTTGACTTCTATCGCTGAGATAAAGCGTTTTTGGCTTCTGGCTTTCTGATCATTTGTAACTTAAGCAGATCAACTAATTTCAGCTTATTACAGCTAGATCTAGTGCTGCTCAGTATTTCGGAGCTGTCCAACAACTTACAAGGCTGAAAATTGAATGTAAAGCTGCAAATTCACAGATAGTCCATTTTTGACTTCTTTCGCTGAGTTAAAGCGTTTTTGGCTTCTGGCTTTCTGATCATTTGTAACTTAAGCAGATCAACTAATTTCAGCTTATTACAGCTAGATCTAGTGCTGCTCAGCATTTCGGAGCTGTCCAACAACTTACAAGGCTGAAAATTGAATGTAAAGCTGCAAATCCACAGATAGTCCATTTTTGACTTCTTTCGCTGAGATAAAGCGTTTTTGGCTTCTGGCTTTCTGATCATTTGTAACTTAAGCAGATCAACTAATTTCAGCTTATTACAGCTAGATCTAGTGCTGCTCAGCATTTCGGAGCTGTCCAACAACTTACAAGGCTGAAAATTGAATGTAAAGCTGCAAATCCACAGATAGTCCATTTTTGACTTCTTTAGCTGAGTTAAAGCGTTTTTGGCTTCTGGCTTTCTGATCATTTGTAACTTAAGCAGATCAACTAATTTCAGCTTATTACAGCTAGATCTAGTGCTGCTCAGCATTTCGGAGCTGTCCAACAACTTACAAGGCTGAAAATTGAATGTAAAGCTGCAAATCCACAGATAGTCCATTTTTGACTTCTTTCGCTGAGATAAAGCGTTTTTGGCTTCTGGCTTTCTGATCATTTGTAACTTAAGCAGATCAACTAATTTCAGCTTATTACAGCTAGATCTAGTGCTGCTCAGCATTTCGGAGCTGTCCAACAACTTACAAGGCTGAAAATTGAATGTAAAGCTGCAAATCCACAGATAGTCCATTTTTGACTTCTTTAGCTGAGTTAAAGCGTTTTTGGCTTCTGGCTTTCTGATCATTTGTAACTTAAGCAGATCAACTAATTTCAGGTTATTACAGCCAGATCTAGTGCTGCTCAGCATTTCGGAGCTGTCCAACAACTGACAAGGCTGAAAATTGAATGTAAAGCTGCAAATTCACAGATAGTCCATTTTTGACTTCTATCGCTGAGATAAAGCGTTTTTGGCTTCTGGCTTTCTGATCATTTGTAACTTAAGCAGATCAACTAATTTCAGCTTATTACAGCTAGATCTAGTGCTGCTCAGCATTTCGGAGCTGTCCAACAACTTACAAGGCTGAAAATTGAATGTAAAGCTGCAAATCCACAGATAGTCCATTTTTGACTTCTTTAGCTGAGTTAAAGCGTTTTTGGCTTCTGGCTTTCTGATCATTTGTAACTTAAGCAGATCAACTAATTTCAGCTTATTACAGCTAGATCTAGTGCTGCTCAGCATTTCGGAGCTGTCCAACAACTAACAAGGCTGAAAATTGAATGTAAAGCTGCAAATTCACAAATAGTCCATTTTTGACTTCTTTCGCTGAGATAAAGCGTTTTTGGCTTCTGGCTTTCTGATCATTTGTAACTTAAGCAGATCAACTAATTTCAGGTTATTACAGCCAGATCTAGTGCTGCTCAGCATTTCGGAGCTGTCCAACAACTAACAAGCCTGAAAATTGAATGTAAAGCTGCAAATCCACAGATAGTCCATTTTTGACTTCTTTCGCTGAGTTAAAGCGTTTTTGGCTTCTGGCTTTCTGATCATTTGTAACTTAAGCAGATCAACTAATTTCAGCTTATTACAGCTAGATCTAGTGCTGCTCAGCATTTCGGAGCTGTCCAACAACTTACAAGGATGAAAATTGAATGTAAAGCTGCAAATCCACAGATAGTCCATTATTGACTTCTTTCGCTGAGTTAAAGCGTTTTTGGCTTCTGGCTTTCTGATCATTTGTAACTTAAGCAGATCAACTAATTTCAGCTTATTACAGCCAGATCTAGTGCTGCTCAGCATTTCGGAGCTGTCCAACAACTAACAAGGCTGAAAATTGAATGTAAAGCTGCAAATTCACAGATAGTCCATTTTTGACTTCTGTCGCTGAGATAAAGCGTTTTTGGCTTCTGGCTTTCTGATCATTTGTAACTTAAGCAGATCAACTAATTTCAGCTTATTACAGCTAGATCTAGTGCTGCTCAGCATTTCGGAGCTGTCCAACAACTTACAAGGCTGAAAATTGAATGTAAAGCTGCAAATCCACAGATAGTCCATTTTTGACTTCTTTCGCTGAGTTAAAGCGTTTTTGGCTTCTGGCTTTCTGATCATTTGTAACTTAAGCAGATCAACTAATTTCAGCTTATTACAGCTAGATCTAGTGCTGCTCAGCATTTCGGAGCTGTCCAACAACTAACAAGGCTGAAAATTGAATGTAAAGCTGCAAATTCACAGATAGTCCATTTTTGACTTCTTTCGCTGAGATAAAGCGTTTTTGGCTTCTGGCTTTCTGATCATTTGTAACTTAAGCAGATCAACTAATTTCAGCTTATTACAGCCAGATCTAGTGCTGCTCAGCATTTCGGAGCTGTCCAACAACTAACAAGGCTGAAAATTGAATGTAAAGCTGCAAATTCACAGATAGTCCATTTTTGACTTCTTTCGCTGAGATAAAGCGTTTTTGGCTTCTGGCTTTCTGATCATTTGTAACTTAAGCAGATCAACTAATTTCAGCTTATTACAGCCAGATCTAGTGCTGCTCAGCATTTCGGAGCTGTCCAACAACTAACAAGGCTGAAAATTGAATGTAAAGCTGCAAATTCACAGTTAGTCCATTTTTGACTTCTTTCGCTGAGATAAAGCGTTTTTGGCTTCTGGCTTTCTGATCATTTGTAACTTAAGCAGATCAACTAATTTCAGCTTATTACAGCTAGATCTAGTGCTGCTCAGCATTTCGGAGCTGTCCAACAACTAACAAGGCTGAAAATTGAATGTAAAGCTGCAAATCCACAGATAGTCCATTTTTGACTTCTTTCGCTGAGTTAAAGCGTTTTTGGCTTCTGGCTTTCTGATCATTTGTAACTTAAGCAGATCAACTAATTTCAGCTTATTACAGCTAGATCTAGTGCTGCTCAGCATTTCGGATTCGTCCAACAACTAACAAGGCTGAAAATTGAATGTAAAGCTGCAAATTCACAGATAGTCCATTTTTGACTTCTTTCGCTGAGATAAAGCGTTTTTGGCTTCTGGCTTTCTGATCATTTGTAACTTAAGCAGATCAACTAATTTCAGCTTATTACAGCTAGATCTAGTGCTGCTCAGCATTTCGGAGCTGTCCAACAACTAACAAGGCTGAAAATTGAATGTAAAGCTACAAATTCACAGATAGTCCATTTTTGACTTCTTTCGCTGAGATAAAGCGTTTTTGGCTTCTGGCTTTCTGATCATTTGTAACTTAAGCAGATCAACTAATTTCAGCTTATTACAGCTAGATCTAGTGCTGCTCAGCATTTCGGAGCTGTCCAACAACTAACAAGGCTGAAAATTGAATGTAAATCTGCAAATCCACAGATAGTCCATTTTTGACTTCTTTCGCTGAGTTAAAGCGTTTTTGGCTTCTGGCTTTCTGATCATTTGTAACTTAAGCAGATCAACTAATTTCAGCTTATTACAGCTAGATCTAGTGCTGCTCAGCATTTCGGATTCGTCCAACAACTAACAAGGCTGAAAATTGAATGTAAAGCTGCAAATTCACAGATAGTCCATTTTTGACTTCTTTCGCTGAGATAAAGCGTTTTTGGCTTCTGGCTTTCTGATCATTTGTAACTTAAGCAGATCAACTAATTTCAGCTTATTACAGCTAGATCTAGTGCTGCTCAGCATTTCGGAGCTGTCCAACAACTAACAAGGCTGAAAATTGAATGTAAAGCTACAAATTCACAGATAGTCCATTTTTGACTTCTTTCGCTGAGATAAAGCGTTTTTGGCTTCTGGCTTTCTGATCATTTGTAACTTAAGCAGATCAACTAATTTCAGCTTATTACAGCTAGATCTAGTGCTGCTCAGCATTTCGGAGCTGTCCAACAACTAACAAGGCTGAAAATTGAATGTAAATCTGCAAATCCACAGATAGTCCATTTTTGACTTCTTTCGCTGAGTTAAAGCGTTTTTGGCTTCTGGCTTTCTGATCATTTGTAACTTAAGCAGATCAACTAATTTCAGCTTATTACAGCTAACAATATTCTCGATAAAACACCCACCTTGTTCCCTCATCACCCGAGTGCTATTTAACTAATTACTTGGACCTTAGTTGAACCACCCTTTAGTTGTCTTCACTGAACTGCGACTTGTATGTTTGCTCATTCTCTGTACTATATCTTAAACAGACAACAGTCAGATACTGTCAGATGTTTGTACAAATTGCTTAGCAACTCTGACTTCCAAAAAAAAAACAAAAAAAAAAAAAAACTCTTTTCAAATCAAAACGTCAGTTAAAAAACAACAAACAACTCCCAGCTAAATGAGGAAACACTAAAAGAAAATAAAACAAAAAAAATTCAATTACATATATATGAATCAGCAAAAGCTTTATACACTCCCACCAAATCATTAGAACTTAACAAGTGCAGTGATAATGATTTCTTAGAGTCAGTCTCTAATAGTAGAACCAGTTTCTGCACTGGACGTTCCACTATAGAAGCTTTGCTGGAACATTGTCCTTTCTCCATCTTCCATTCTCCAAAACGAATCTTCACCTTTCTTACAAGTCCGTCTTTATCAGTTACTGTGCTTATCACATGTGCTAATCTCCATTCATTACGAGGTAAGTCATCCATCTTTTCCATGACAACATCTCCGACCTTCAAGTTTCTTCTTGGAGTGTGCCATTTCTGCCTTGTTGTGATGTTAGATACTCCTTTTTCCAACGTGACCAAAACTGCTCTGCTAGATATTGCACCCGCCGCCACCTTTTCCGTGCATAAATGTCTTCTTTGATGAATTTACCTGGAGGAGGCAGGGCTATCTTTGACTTCATAGTGAGCAAGTGATTTGGAGTCAATGGATTGGGACTGTTTGGGTCACTGAGGTTATCCACTGTAAGAGGTCTGCTGTTCACAATCAGCATTGCTTCATAAAAGAATGTCCTTAAAGATGCATCGTCCATCCTGTCTGAAGAAAGTGAAGCTGTTGAGCGTAGAATACTTCGAACAGTCCTGATTTGTCTTTCCCATACGCCTCCAGTGTGGCTTGAATGAGGAGTATGCATCTTGAAATCACACTGCTTCTCTGCCAGAAATGTGGTAATGCGGTTTGAATCCAATTGTTTTAAAGCTTTCTGTAGTTCATTTTTAGCTCCAACGAAGTTGCTTCCTTGATCACACCTTATCTCACTGACTGTTCCTCTTATGGCTATAAAACAACGGAGCGCGTTGATAAACGCGTCTGTCGTTAAGTCGTCTAACATTTCTGTGTGTATCGCTCTACAACATAGACAAGTAAGAAGTAATCCATAACGTTTATGCACCTTTCGAGCTTGTTTGGTTATGAAAGGGCCAAAACAATCCATTCCACAGAATGTAAACGGTGGGGATGGCTCTAAACGTGTTGTTGGTAGATCAGACATTTTCTGTTGTTCTATTCCTCTTCTGAGTCTGCGACACTTTACACATTGGTGTATAAACTTTGCTACAGCTTTGTTGATGCCAGGAATCCAAATTCCATTTGATCTGATCTCATTAATGGTCAGTCCTTTCCCTTGATGTTGCACTTTATCGTGGAAATGAGCAATTAGAAGCTGAGTGACATGGTGACCTTTTGGAACTATTATTGGATGTTTCAGTGAGGAAGAGAAAGAAGCATCCTTTAACCTTCCTCCCACCTTAAGGAGTCCATCACTATTGAGAAAAGTGTCCATTTGAAACAGTTTGTTTTTATGAGGAAGAGACTTTCCATGTTTCAGCATCCTTATTTCATTTGCGTATTCTTTTACTTGTGCGTCTTTTAGAATAACACTTTGAGCGTTTTGCCTTTCTTGTATTGTGCTATGACTCGTTGTTTTATCTCCTTTGGCAAAACGAATCAGTCTAGCAATGGCTTGGGTAGCTTTGTACCAAGAAGAAAACTTTGTTAACTTGTCTGCCAAACTCTTTTTTTCTGTTTTGAAGGTGTTCAGTGCTTGTGCCCTTTTAATTTCTGGATCTTGTTAAGGAAGAAATTTCTAAATAAGTTAACTTTGGAAAAAAGTTTGGCTCTCTCTTCCTCTGGATCCCAGGCCCTCTCAGTGAGCCACGTGTGGCCACAAGGAAAACAACAATGCGTGTTGACGTCACAGAATTACAGAGTTTAATAAGACAATGCATAAACTTACACAGAAACTGCAGAATAACGGAGACATACATTCATTTACCTGACATAAATGGAAAGAAGAAGAAAAGCAAAGATGTGCAAAGACATCTTTGGAGAGTTGCAAGAGCAAATCTGATCTGTTACTTCTGTGTAGAAAGTTTTATCTTCTTTTCTTTAATTTATTCAAATAAGGCGTATCTTTGCTCATCCAATCCAGGAGCTATCTCTGACCCCTTATCTGAAGCCTAAACCCCTGCAGTGTTTACGGCCTCTCACAAATGAGTGTGAAAAGCCAGAACTTCCACTGTATTGTTTTACGACACAGACAAAAGGCAGTTTAAACGATCCTAGCAAATCATCCGCTGCAGCCACAGGCAAAACAAAGGTCAACAGGCCAGAATAAGTCACTGATTTAAAACCACAATTTAGGCCATTTGAATCAAGACATGCTCAGTTTTAAAACTAGCTTATTTTAAATTTATTTTCTTAATCTCCAAGTGGCAAGTTTACGTCTATCTTTGCAGATGGAGGAATTTCTTTGTCCCACAGAAACTGTGGCCCTTTGAACCAGTTAGATGAAATGAGCTCACTTGCACTTGAGCCTCGGGAGGCGATATCTGCTGGGTTTTGTTCAGAAGAGACATATCTCCACTCCTGAGGTGTGCTGTTGAGCCTCATCCTTTGGACTCGATTTGAAACAAAGGTATGAAAACGACGTGCCTCATTATTGATGTAGCCCAAAACTACTTTAGAGTCTGTCCAGAAATATTCATCAATCTGTGTCAATCCCAGCTCATCCTTTATTACGTTGCTCGCAGTTATGGAGATCACAGCGGCTGTCAGTTCAAGTCTGGGTATTGTTGTTACTTTAATAGGAGCAACTCTGGTCTTTGCTGTAACCAAAACACAATGTACCTTAGCATCTTCGTTTATATATCTTAAATACGAACACTGACCATAACCATATAAACTGGCATCAGAAAAGTGATGTAACTCAATTTTTACTATTTGGCCAAAGTCTTTAGGAACATAACAGCGTGGTATTGTTATTTTTTCCAAGTTTCTTAGGTCTTCCTTCCATTTATTCCACATTGGCTTTAATTCACTGGGAAGAAAATCGCCCCAGCTTGTACTTTGTTTGCATGTCTCTTGAAGCACTCTTTTACCTGTGAGCACAAAGGGGGAGATGAATTCTAACGGGTCGTACAAAGATGCAACTATAGATAGAATGCCACGCCTTGTATCAGGTTGATTGTTGGGGCGAAAACGAAACCGTAAAGTGTCTGAGTCGATGTGCCAGTGAATACCTAGCGCTTTTTCGAGCTTAGAGTCATAAAACGCTAGGTCACATGCTTGCTGTGGAGAGGCCCGTTCAGATGGTGGAATGCTTTCTAACACTGTTTTGTCATTACTCACAAACTTGTGGAGTCTAAGGCCACCTGAAGCACAAAGTGTCCGAGTTTCCTGGATGAGCTTAATAGCTTCCTTGATGCTTGTAGTACTTGTTACACCATCATCCACATAGAAATCTTTCATTATGAACTGAGATGCAAGGGGAAACTGAGTCTTGTTTTCATTTGCAAGATGTTTTAGTCCATAATTTGCACATCCTGGTGAAGATGTGGCTCCGAAGAGATGTACCTTCATTCGAAACTAATTGGATTGCACACAACCTCAGCTTCGGTGGACATGAACTCAGTGAAGTGCCTTAAACTTGGAAACTTCCCATTTTCTTTTATGTACAGAGTAGCCTGACGATTCCACCTTGCAGCTGCCCAGTTCGGTAATTTTTGAACAAGTTTTTGGTTTTCTTCAAAATCGTTGAGAATGCTTAAACCTTCTATGTGTGGTATAGCTTCATAACATGTTTGAATGAAATCAGCAAATGCTCTAAATCCTATTGAGTCATTTGTTTGTATCTTTGGCCATTTTGTTAGTCTTTCTCTGTACGCTTTCTGTACAATAAAAGGATGTCCATACCTTTGATTGAGGCGTTCCCACACATCCTGATAGGCATCACTGTTGTTTCTGTAGAAGATGCCATCAAGCGTTTGTCGAGCTGAACCTCCTACATATTCCTTTAAGTAGTGTAACTTGTCTGCAGGTGATATGTTCTTTTTATCAAAAGAAGCTTTCCACTCGATGAAGTCTATTGGATCGCCTGTGAACGTGGAGGGTTCAGACATTGGCAGTCTGTTCATGATGACACTGTCCTGTAATGCTTGGGCTAAATAAAGGACATCTGTTTGTAAAGGTGAGGTGGACACAACGTTGCTGTTAGGGACCTGAATGGGAACAGAAACTATAGAAGCCTTTTCAGTTGCTCTAGCACAGTCAACATGAACACTGCTCACGCTCTTTATCTGGTCATAGGTTATTAATCTAGCTCGTGCAGCCTTTAACTCCCTTTCAGCCTTTAATCTCTCTAACTCACGTTTTTGAGATTCTAACTCCTTTCTCTGTCTTTCCTCCAAAAGTTGATGTTTGTATAGATTGCTTAGCAACTCTGACTTCCAAAAAAAAAAAACTCTTTTCAAATCAAAACGTCAGTTAAAAAACAACAAACAACTCCCAGCTAAATGAGGAAACACTAATAGAAAATAAAACAAAAAAATTCAATTACATATATATGAATCAGCAAAAGCTTTACAATACTTTTATTATGTTCTTACCTTATGTACTCTTATTTGTTTTACTTATATATATAAAAAATGTTTCTATATTATTAATCATTCTGATTTCCTTTCTCAGAGGGCCTCTCTGAAGAAGAGCAGAGACAGCAGCTCTTCACAGAATGCCCTGCCTTGAGCTCTTAGATAGCTATAAAACCATCGCCGTGAAGATTCACAACTTGTCCTGTTTGATCCTGGGTCAAGAACTAGATAAGCTAGTGTGAGATTGATTGTATTGTTAGAGATAATCTAAGCTGTGTGATGAAGTGTCTTTCCCCCTCCCTTTAGAGTTACAGCGCTCTCTGTGATTAGGGATCCTAAAGACAATAAAAAGAGAGGGGCAGGCAAATGTGCTTTCAGAGCGGTAGGAGATTTGTAACTGAAAGCACATCTCTGTCTGTTCTCCTCGCGAGTATTCAGAATCTAACTTTCTCTTGTCTTTCCTGTGTTATTTGCTGTGTTTAATCAACTCTGACACTTTACCTTTTCAAAATGCTACTGATTTATTTTATAACTCCAGGTTGCATTTTATTGCACTCCGCTTGTTGCTCAGGTTAAATTATGACAAATTATGGTGCTAATTTCCACCCCTGATTGCATTACATTTAACATCCTATTCTGTAATTCTCATTCTGGCCTCCTGGGACAACTCTCTCCTTTGCTTCCTGTGGTCCATGTTCAGTGTGGTACACATGTCACCAAGCAACACAGTGACTACTGGTCACCCTTAGGCAGATTGACTGATTACAAGCTTGAAGACACCTGTAATGCCTAGAGGTCACTGAAACAGAATCACTTCAACATGCTCCTAATGTTAAAGTATTTTTAATCCTTTCTAGAGGTATCATTTTTGTCCAGGCCTGTTTCACTAGCTTGTTTTTAATTCTGTTGAAAACACATCAAAGGCAATGTCTTATTTTCATTGGTTCATTTTCAGCAAATTTTTTTTGTCAGTTTCAAGTTATTTCAGCTATTTCAATGTGGGTTTTTAGTCATTAGCAGAGGAGTACCAACAATTTCCACCACATGTGCATATCCAGACTGAGAGTGTTTATCTGTAACAAACACTCCAATACTTAATCATTATCTAAACAGAATTCTAGAATAAGCTTCTATCTGTCATATAGGACACACACAGCCAATTACAAGGAAAACAAGAGGGTACAAGAAGCAAAACTGAAATGTAGCCAGTGTTCTCATTACCACCATACACATCAGGGCTAAGAAACATCATGTATCCCTACACAAAGCAACCCTTTCTGGCTTGATTTAATTGAACCAATTAGGTTTTGAGTGCAATACACAAAGCAGAGAGTGGCTGGCATTCCCAGTGTACTCCAAATAAGTTGAATGGAACATTGCCAGCTGTGCTCCAGTCTGCTGCCTGATGTTAAATTAGATGGTCAGAAAGAGCACACTCATGAAAAACTACCTTATTGATACAGAAGTTCTGTGATACCATCTCCTCATATTTATTAGATTGAAGGCTAACCTATTTTGCAATGAATCTGTTTCTTACTAATTTGTTTATAGTTATCTTATGGAAAAAAAAAACAACAACAACAGAAAAAGCCAACACTGATGTTGCTGATTTTCCAGGATTGTTTTCTTGTGTTATAGAAACTGACAAATTTTCATGATCTGGTAAGTGTTATGGAAGACCTCAAAGTAATTTAATACTCCAAAAAAACATGGTCAGAGAAGACACAAGGATCCAGCAGGGAATATATTCACACAAGGGGAAATCACGAAATGACAAACAGCTGAAACCAATTAAAAGGGAAGGATGACACAGGAGGGATAAATAATCAAAAAACAAGAAAAGTCAAACTGAAAGTTTAAAAATAAATGTATCTTTTATTGCAGAAGCATAACTTCACAAAGATTTGTTTTCATCTAACTCTAAATGGGTAAAAAAATATATAATTATTGTTAACTTATTGATGTTGACTCAATCAAAAATGCCATATAACAATAGTGCAACTAGAGGATTTCTAATACTTCTTATTCTTTGTGTTCATGATCTAATCAGATCATGATTAATCAGATTATTCATCTAATTATTAATTATTTTTAATCTGATTATTAATTATTAATCCTTTCACCGGAAAGGTGATTAATCCGATTATTAAATATATGAATAATATAATATGATTAATTTAAATGTTAGATTAATCAAATATTTAATATAATAATATAATATCAATAAGAACCTGACAGGAGTGGCAGTTTCTGATATGGGCAATTTTGTGGCTGGGGCGGGGGGGGTCACCGGAAAGGTGGCTCGGCCAGTGCGCCAAACTTACTAGGAAAAAAAACATAAAGCATCAGTAGTGACAAAATAAACAAATTGGGGAAGAAATGTGGATAATGAAACTTCATTTAGGATATTTCATTTAAGCTTGTGCATTTGCATTCTGAAAAAAAGTTGAAACTTTACTGAAAACATCCTCAGTCTCATTTGTGGTCACTGGTCCTGAGAAGAGCATCACTCACATTCAACAGACTGTGAATGTGGGATTCTTTCCATTGTCTGATAAACAGCCTGATAGCGAATCCTCACCTGATTCGCTAGCTCTGCAGATGTGCACTCCAGCTCTCTCAGATGTCTGATGGGGCTTTGGAGCTCTTTCAGGTGTTTTGTGCCAATCATGTGTCCTGCTGTTCCATCTCCATAGATGAGTCTGTCACCTTCAAAGAGAGAGAGAGAGAGTCTTGTGCACAAAAAAAAACATGCATGAGAAGGAAGAGAGAAACATCTGAAGGAAAGTCAAAGACACACACAAAGTCTAATCAGTCCCTGGAGGAGCTTCCATAGCACCAATGGGAGAACAAAGTGGCTTCTGTTCAAAGAAGGTGATAATCAAGAATGGCAAGAACACTGATTTTTCTTTTCTTTTTCTGTTTGAAAAGTGATAATCAAGCTCCTCATCTCTCACAATGAAGGGCTTACCTCAGATGTAGGAAGCAGCCAGCTGTCCTCCAAAGCAAGCATATGACTGTGAAGGCAATCCCACATCTTCTGAGCTGAGTGCCCCTTCACATCAGCTTCAGCAGGAGACAACCTGCAGGGAAAATTAACTCTTCTTTAGATTTCTTTCTTTCTTTGCTTCAGCTTTTCTTTCTTCCTTTCTTTCTTTCCTTGGCTTCTTTTTTCTTGCTTTCTTTCTTTGTTTGTTCTCTGTTCCTTTCTTTCTTTTTTTCTTTGCTCCCTACCTTCTTTCTTTCTTTCTGTATTGGATGCTGGGAGTGTTTGGTGACAGCTAGGTTGCATTAGTGTTCCCAAGTTTATTCATTATGTGCAACTTTGGGCATTTCTTTTTCTAAAGTCCCATAAATAGCCCCCAAAATAAAGTGAAACAAATGGTATATAGTTTGTGGTGTTGTAGTGCTATACGCAGATATACGCTGTAAATCTGCTTTAAAATCTTTAAATCAGTGTTTCTCAACATTTTTTTGGGCCACCGCCCCCCTAGCCCTTATCCTGGTCCCTCACCGCACCCCACCAAAGAATTTGTAGGCTACTTTGCACTGACTATTATTTTATTATTAATATTACTATCACTATTGTAGATGTTTTGATTGTTATGCTTGTTTCTGTATTTATCATCAAAAATAATTTCCCAGAGAACAAAAAAGCCATGGGAATAGAAATTATTTTCACAGGTGTTTACAAAAAATGCAAAAAATCTTTAACTGGCACAAAATGATCAGATAAAAGATGAACAACATGCCAGTTTAAACTTTGATCTATTTGCAAAAAGACTGAGCTCTGCAACATTAAAACATGGATAGAACTGTAACTACATTAATCATAGCTCTTCTTGTACGTTTCTGGTGGCGCAGCTCTGTGCTGCCTTCAGGAGAATGGGACATCATCCATAAAATTTCACCCACATGGCATTTATTGTGCAAACCAGAGCTGTCAGTGGAAAAACAAAAGTTCCAGATCATTTTAATGCCATACAAAATATGAGACAGAAACATTGATTATATCTTTATATAGACCTGTCTATTGATTTATAGATTAATAGTTTTTACTGGACAGAAATTACAAAGAACAAATCTGGTTCTTAATCAAATCCTAATGAGTCAAACTGAAAGTGTCATGGAGTCATCAGCCTCATGAAATTAACACTGAGATGAAAAGTAATATTGAAGAAATAAATATATCAAATCTAATTAAAAACATAAATAAGTGATAAGTTATTTACTGTTATGGTTTGTAAGATATATTTATTCTAAGTATTAGATGTGGCCTCAACAAACCCATGACATTTCAACAATATTATTTTACCTTTTATCTGGGAATAGTGTCTGTTAATTCTTGCCATACAGTCTCTGTATTAATTATTGCTCGAAAGGTCTTGCCATACCAGTTTATTCCTCTGTATAGTTTCTTAGTTTATTCTTTCATTTTGTTCTTCATTTCCACGTAGTTTCCTTTCATTAGTATTATCCTCTCTTGGTTTATTGCTATTTCCACTTTAGTTTCTTTCCTGTTGCTAGATTTATTTTATTGCTTACCATCGCTCACCATCTTCACTCATCACCTGCTGCGCCGCCTAATCATCATGTGTTTCACATCATGTGTTGATTTTTCCCTGTTCAGCGTCAAATTCTTTGTTTTTATGCCATAATTCACATCTAGCTCGTCGCTCCGTTTTATGTCCCGCTTCTCCTGTTTCAGAGTTTTGCGGAATGTGCCAGTCGTTTTTTTTTTTTTTTTTTTTTTTTTAACCCTCTAAGGTGCAGGGCGGTAGGGAAACGTATCGATGGGGAAAAGGCAGACTGACATAAACCTTTTAAAACAACGGAAACAATTTCGGTATTCTGATTATTGAAATTTAAAAGTGCTGTGTTGTTCTATCACACCCGTTTCATACCGGACCACTTATAGCGTTAACACCACCGGTGTTATAAAACGCTATAAACTATAACACTATAAAATGATTGCCCTCTATCGTGGAGGGTTTTCTTTATTTAAATGGTTCATTTTTCAGAGGGATACAAAGTTAGGGTATCGTGATTTTAGTAATTACATGTTTATAAGAGCGATTTTATGTTGTCCTTCCATGGAAGCGGGCAGCCTTCAAACAGAAATAAAACACTTTAAAATAGTTGCTGCTTTGACATGATCACAGAACTGCCAAAACATATGTTCAAAAATATGAGACAAAGTGAATCACAGCAACGTCATCAGCTGGTTTAACGCTGAACTGATGGTGAAGCTACTAGTAGCAGGAGCGGAGCTACAAGCTACAAACACTGAATAGAAGAAGAGCTGCCATGGATACAGTTGCAGCCAAGCATGATTTAATCTTACACAATACAGTTTTACCAAGTTGCTCAAAGTCTAAACTGATATTGTTGTGCATTTAAGGTGTAAAGTTTACCTTTGACCAAACGCCCCCCAAAGGAATCCCAGCGTCCCCCTTTTGGAAAAATTTCCGCCAGCGCCCCCTGCCGTACTCTGAACGCTAAGGTGAGAACAAAAGTACAGAGTCAAAAGAGTCTGTCAAGTCTGCTCTGACTAAACAGTGGATCTGGCTTCCTTCTATAGGTTCTGGTCAGATTAGAGAGACTTGATTGGACAATAGGTGAACCCCTGATAGTTATGCATCAGGAATTCTGTGGAGCCCAACCCAGATGGTTGTCTTTTATCAAGGAAAGGGGCTTGTTACTTAATGCATGAGATGCAGTCTCAGTTCTGGCCAGGGAAGCATCACCCAGATTGTCTCCTGGATCACAAATATTACTTGCTGTTACATTTCTCAGAGTGCTTAGTGGCATGTTTTTGTATCCAGTGTTGCATCATGAGTGAGATGGAAGTGTGTTACATTGATATGACAATGTAACACACTTAATGACAATGTGTGTCATTAAGGCAAATGCTTATTTTAATGCAACTGACAGTTTGAAAAGCTTCAGGATAATGTTCTGTTCAGAGTAAATGTTTTTTGAGCAGAATTCATTTTGATGTTTAATAAAATTCATTATCAGATCAGAAAATGTGTTCATGCAATTTGAAACAAGAATTTAAGTTATTCCATAGTAAAAATAAGTAGTTATATTAACTTGGTAATGTAAAAATAGAGATATGTGTGCTCTTTAACTAGGTGAGGGCAGTTTTTTTTTCTTGCATATTGTGAAATAATTATTTGGTTTAAATTGTACCTTTAAGTCAAAACTCACAATTCAAGATAAATGAACTTAAAAGCAATGTTTAGACAACTTGTCTCTTGTTGTTAAATCAACTTCATGAATTTTAATTTCAGAGTTAAAACCAAAACAGTTTTCTTGTTGGCTTAAACTGCATTTTCAAGACAGCAGGTGGACTTTCATTTTCAACTTAAACAACCTTCAGATGTTTTACAGTGTACAGTCTGCCACACAGTAGCTGGGAGTGTCTTTCAGACTTAAATATGAAGATGGATCCTATGTGGCTCCTATATGGTTCCATCTTCCACCCTGTTTTTGCTGTTAGAATCCTAAATGCATTTTCTATGACTCACCATACACAATAGTGATGGTAGTTTTATACCATATCTTACACTGCAAGATTTTAACCTGCAAAATAAAAATAAAAATTGATTTTTGTATGAATGCAGAAGAAATTTCCGATGCTACTGATCCGTTTCCAGAAATGGGACTGAATATTGATTTTTCAGAAGTAATGGGTCCCTTCACTGAACACTCATAAAGACTTGGACTATTTTATTTTGAATGAAAAATTATTGTATACAATGTTTGTTCAAAGGTTGAATAAGAAACACCTAAGAGAAAGGACTGATATTGTTTGGAGAGGCAGGCTTAAAATGAGAGGAAATCAGACACCTGTATGGAGGGTCTTCTATAACCCCACCTGAGTAAGAGTGCAGCTGATCTCCGTGGGACTGAGTGTTGCATCTAAAGTAATAATAATAAGAAAAAAAAAATTATATCCTTTCTTGTATTAAGGAAGAAATTCTAAAATAGGTTAACTTTGGAAAAAAATTTGGCTCTCTCTTCCTCTGGATCCCAGGTCCTCTCGGCGGGCCACGTGTAGCCACAAGGAAAACAACAATGCGTGTTGACGTCACAGATTTACAGAGTTTAATCCAATGCATAAACTTAGAAGTAAGACAATGCACAAACTTACACCAGAAACTGCAGAACAACGGAGACATACATTCATTTACCTGACATAAATGGAAAGAAGGAGAAAAGAAAAGCAAAGACGTGCAAAGACATCTTTGGAGAGTTGCAAGAGCAAATCTGATTTGTTACTTCTGTGTAGAAAGTTTTATAGTAAAAGGCGTATTCTTATCTTTAATTTATTCAAATAAGGCGTATCTTTGCTCATCCAACCAGGAGCTATCTCTGACCCTCTATCTGAAGCCTAAACCCCTGCCGTGTTTACAGCCTTTCACAGATGAGTGTGAAAGCTGGAACTTCCACTGTATTGTTTTCCCACAGACAAAAGGCAGTTCAAACGATCCTAGCAAACCATCTGCTGTAACTACAGGTAAATTAAAGGTCAAAAAGTCAGAATACATTACTAATTTCAAAACCACAATTAGGCCATTTGAATCAAGACATGTTAAGTTTTAAAACTAGCTTATTTTAAATTTATTTTCTCAACACTTGTTAGGGAAATGGAAACATGTTTAATGAATGTAAGCGATTGTTTATTTACAGTTGTAAATAAACAATTTAGAATTGTTTATTTTGCTGATAGATGTTTTAACAGATGAGGAGTTCAATGATCTGAAGTTGTCATGGTGTGTTGTTTTCAAGTTGGACCCAAATGCAAGAGTGGCAGAAGCGGAGGGTTGATGATGAATATTTTAATTTAAAATATGAACTAAGTTAGAGTCCATAAACAAAAAGTCTGGGAATGACGAAGTAGGGCATTGCTAGTGCTGCAGCTGCTGGAAACGAGGCCGCTGAAGCAGGTAGTGGTGGTTCTGCTGCAGCCAACAAGTGAGCTGTTGCCAGTTTTGCAGCAGCAGGCTAGACGACTGTGGTGCAGTTATAGCAGACTGAGAGACTATGGGTGGAGATAGGGAGGCTGTTCAGAGTTGAAGACCAAGTTGAGAATCATGGAAATGGTGACAGAGACCACAAGAAGCGCAGGTCCGACCCATGTGGAGAAGCTATGGAGGTGTCCTTGTGGTGAAGAAGTCTGTGTAGAACGAAGGAGCAGAGGTAGGAAGTTCAGACAGCAGAGGTGGAGGGAGAATGAAGGCATAAAGATCAGGACGGGTTGGCTTACAACAACAGAAGCATATCTTATCTTTCATATAAGATATACATCTTTTATGAAACATGTGGCTACATTCGCACAATAAAAGTTACAGCTATAATTGCAGTTAATATCCACTTGGCTAGAGTTGAATGGATATAATATTCAAGTCAAATATTAATCATGACTTGACACAAATTAGTCAAGTCATGGCTAATTCCTGTAATGAAAATAAGAGTTGATTAATCCTGGATAATCATCTCTGAACTGCAGCTATCCAAGTGTGTTTAGTAAAACTAAAATTATCTATTTATAAAATAATTTTTCCCTCATGCTAACAATTTATCCCCAGAAAAGAAGCAGAAAAGAAATGTCATATACAGTACTCTGAACTAATACTTGATAGTTTTTCTGTTTTCTTGTTAGTTTTTTCTGTTTTAAGAAAATTGGTTGCAAATGAGTTTAAGAGTATCTGATTAAAAGACTCTACATGCAAATGTAGAGTCACTTTTGTGAAAATCTTTGAAAACCATGAAACACTTCTTTCACTTTAGTCCTCTGCACTGCTTTGTGTTGGTCTGTCACATAAAATCACAAAAAATATATTAAATTGTGAGGTTATAACAGACAATGTAAAGGTACAAGTTAAGCCTAATATAGTAGCTTTTAGTGAGCAGTGTTTGCAGCTGGAATGATCCGGTGAATTTAACAACTTTGTGTTGGTCAGTTAAACCAACACAAAGCAAATAGGGCTTTTTGCTATCAGTATTGAGATATTGAAAGCAAACAGACCCCTGAGTCTTGACTCGTATCTATGGAGAGAAGTGCTCATTTCACTTCTCTCCATGATCAAGGGAAACGTCAACTCAGTCACTATCAAATTTGAGATGGATAAGCTATCCATGCTGGGGAACCAGCTGATTTATCTGCACACACGAGTGTGTGTGCAGATTGTTCAACCTGAAAGATACATGGCTAACTAACATGGCTAGCATACCAGACACACTGCTACTATGTGCAGATTTATCCTCCGTTCTACCCATCCACACCTGGAAAAAGGAAATGCCACTCACAGAATTTTATTCCTGGATTTTTCAAGTGGCTTTGTTATGATTCAGCACTTTGCACTTCTGGAAAAACTTACCGAATGAGAGTGGACGCCTGCCTAGATGAACATCATGTCTAATCCACGACCAGTTCTGATAGGAGGGGAGGAGGTATACGAGTGCAGACCTAAATATCTTGGTCTGTGGCTGGACAACAAGCTGGAGTGGACAATTATGGAGTAGAAACAGTCTCAAAATACCTGGCTGTGTAATTCTGGATTTGTAATCCGTGTAAGTATCTTTGTGTGTAACTTTGGAGAGCTGTATCTGTGAAACATGATTTGTAAACCATAAAAAGAAAATTTGTGCGTAACTCCGGGTTCTTGTAAATATGTGGTCAAATGCATACACAAATAAGAAAATACGAATACAAAATAAAAGTACACACCAGTGTTGTGGTACTCGAAGTTGGTCTTGGTCTCGATACCAGTCTTAAGACCATTTTTTGATGGTCTCGTCTCGGACTCGACGGCATTTGGTCTCGGTCTTGGGCTCTGAGGACTCGGCATTTTATTTCAAGACCAGTCGAGACCGCAACTGTGAAAATATCACTAAACGTACAGCATACTGTCCACTTTATTTGTTAACATCTTTGTTTCCAGTGGTTGCAAAACGCACGATTAAAATCCAAGCAACTATGTGTTTCTGTTACTCCCCCTTCCCCCTCCCCTCCCCACCTTTCACTCGCGTGCGGCGCTCCAGGACATGCGCAGTGGTTTTCTCTCAGCAGCAGAAAATGTTTGTCTAATCGTCAGTAATATAATAGCGCTGCATAAATAGTAAGAAATCCAATGGCCACAGCTAACTCAACATCGCTTCGCTTTCACAGACGGTGGGGACAACGTCTAACTTTTTTCGTCACTTAGAAAATTAGCTCAAAGAAGGTAAGCTCCGTTAAGGTGATGTTAGCAAAGCTAGCTGTACAGAGACACATAAGGATTTCTGATGAAAAAAAGTCACTCACTGCCTGAATTATTGTGCGGAGGTGTAGACTGACTCGTCGCATATATGGGACAACGCTATGTCCAAAAGTCTGCAATTTAGTGATGTGACATTCAGAAACAGTCGATTCTTCTCCACAGCTCTTTACTTATGTAACGGGTATTAGATATACAGATGAAATTCCTGCTAAAATATGTTTCACAGTTATCCTGTCATTGGTGGTTTTTGGCGCCCCCTACTGGTTACCTATAAATTGGATGAGAAACCAAAAATTCCACACAGTTGGTTCAGCGCTCTGTTGTGGTAAGTCAACAAATCCGTTTCTCTTCTAAATGGTGTTGGAGGTTTGTTCAGAAGGGTGACTGGAATCTTTGTTGCATTGCACAGAGCCATAGGTTGACCGGTAGAGAGGCTCACTGCGCCATATGTGTTTTATCAACCACTGATTACAGGTAATTGTATTATATTAAATGTCAGTAATTTATTTTGTCAGATATGTGTATCAGTTTGTCAGTTAGTTTGTTATATTTATCAGTTTGTCAGTTGTGGTTGCCATTCTGTTTGTTTGTTGGGTTCTATGGCAACATGACATGTTCTTTTCCACTAATCCCCAGAGAGCTTTTAATGACTGTTGTTGTATTTATTATTCATATTTTTATTTGTATTCTAAAACTATACGATCAAATGGCCTAGAAAATATAATGTCGGAATTCACTATAATTGTTTGTAAATTACACAGTTGGTTCAGCGTTCTGTTGTGAGCCATAGGTTGACTGGTAGAGAAGCTCACTGCGCCATATGTGTTTTATCAACCACTGATTACAGATTGTAATAAATCATCTAAAAAACCAACCAACCGGTCTCCGAGTGTGCATAACAGGACGGACGGGTAAAGACAGAGCTGTTACACTTATTAGATAGGACTGGAGTGTCACTGAGAGCCGTTGTTCTATCAGATTACTGTATGCTGTCAGAATAGCAAATATGCAGTGAGTACCATGCCTGCGCATGCGCATTAAGAAGTCCGACCGTCAGAGGAGTTGTCAGTTCACCATACGCAGCAAGTTATGACGAAAATAAGTCATTAAATTGTTTTCAATGATAACTATATAGAGATATACATATGTTGTCATGGTTTCAAAGTGTATTTAAAGCAGGGCCTGGCTGCAGCTGGAGTCAACTACAACACACGCCCATGTAAAACTCACTTAACCGCTAAGTCAGGATGCCATACAACTGTTAATAACAAAGTGTATGACGATCTATGTCATGATTCTATGTTGTTGATTAAATGAAATCTTATGGTAATGACGTGTCTGACAGATGTAGCCGGTGTTCTATCAGATAGCCATATGCTGTCAGAATAGCATACATGCAGTGAGTACCATGCCAACGCATGCGCATTAAGAAGTCAGTGGAGTTGTCAGTTCAGCATACGCAACAAGTTATGACGAAAATAAGTCATTAAATTGTTTATAATATGACATAATATGATAACTAGATAGATATACATGCGTTGTCATGGTTTCAAAGTGTATTTAAAGGAGGTCTGGCTGCAGCTGGATGCCATACAACTGTTAATAACTGTTAATGATCTACGTCATGATTCTATGTTGCTGATTAAATAAAATCATATGGTAATGACAGCGTATGCATGTCTGAGCGACTATTTGACAACGTATGCTGATCTGACAGAACACCGTGAGTTCGTGTTAAGTGTATGACAATCTGACCTGACAGAACACCCGTTCTTTGTTCTTGTAATGCTCTGTGTACACTGCATCATTATTTAATTTAATTATGTACATTGATATTTAAATTAACAAATAACTAAAACACAAGAATGAAAGAGCATGCAGAGCATGCACATTGCTCTTTGATTGTTTTTTTCAAAGTGGCAGCTGTAATGTCTGCCATGGTGTCAGACTACCTGGCTTCATGTACTGGGATAGAGAGTGAAAACAGTCACGATGAGCGCCTTCTGCTTGGTTCCTTCTTGCTTGTTGCTTCTTGGTCAGTGTTCATAGTTGAGCGTTATTTACCGTCAAGCCATTGCCTCAATTGTTATATTTAATGGTGCAGACAGTGGTGGTTTCTTACATGAGCAATATGGGCAAATGCCCAGGGTGTTATGTTTTTAGGGTTGGCACGAGACCATCACACATTGTAGCACAGAAATGGAATATTTAATATTGGTAAAATGTATTAAGTATTTAACATCTAGGTGTTTTTATGGGAATATGGATCTTTCAGATTATTTTGAGAAGCAATTTTGATCATATTTTACATTTTATTGTGTCATGTAGCTGTAGCTGGTCTTGTCTTGACTCGGTCTCGACTTCCCTCGGTCTTGGTCTTGACTTGGTCTCGGACCCCAAAAGTCTTGGTCTTGTCTCGGTCTCGATACACTCTGGTCTTGGTCTTGTCTTGGTCTCGGGTTAGGTGGTCTTGAACACAACACTGGTACACACATACAATTACAATTTCTACAAACGTTAAATTTCTACACACAAACTTCTGTAACTACAACTTCACAAATCTGAAAATTACCAATTCAAACCTTCTCCTATGCCTACAAATGTTAAATAAGTATGCACCAGTCCCTTGATACACACAGACAAAACTGCATTTACGCACAGATCCGGTTACGAGTGCACAAGACGCTCAGTCTTGCTTCTTGGTTTGACTACCTGTTTTTCCATCCAGCGAACCATTCCGTCACCCAGTGGTCATTTTATTAACCATCCATTTTCTAACACCTTTATCCCTAGTGGGGTCAGGAGGGGTGCTGGTGCCTATCTCCAGCTAACGTTCCGGGCGAGAGGCGGGGTCACCCTTGACAGGTCGCCAGTCTGTCGCAAAACAAGACACCTGAACAAGCTCCCCGTCGGGTAATCGAAGCCCGGTCTCCCGCGTGACAGGTGGGGATACTAACAAGGACCATTTTATTAACCACGTAATCCCATCTGTACCGCTCAAAATTGCACAATATGTCTATAAACAATTTTGAAGTATTATAAAGAAGTACTGAAATATTCCGTTTTCCAACAAAATGACATCTTATCACTTTGGTACAAGCACAGTGACAAACGTTCAGAGGATGAAAACACTAGACACTGAGCAAAAATCATGACCCAGCTTTCCAACAGTATTTAAATGCACCTCTTATGCACAAATCTGAAGCTGTTGGAGTGTGACATGAGTCTCAAAAATACTCGTGCACCCGTAACCGGATCTGTGGGTAAATGCAGTTTTGTCTGTGTGTATCAGGCGACTCGTGTGTAGTTATTTAACATTTGTAGGTGAAGGAGAAAGTTTGAATTTGTAATCAGATTTGTGAGGTTGTAGTTAAAAATGTACCTGGAGAAATTTTCTTTTTAAGGTTTACAAATATCACAGATACAACTCTCTAAAGTTACACACAAACTTGTTCACTACACGGTCAAATGATTTAATAACAGACTCATTAACAATTTCTTTTACATCAGCTAAAGTGGAACAAGTATCACCAGTTATGAATATGTCATTAAGTGTTATTACAGTGTCATTAATATTAATTGTTACCTCAAGTAAAGTGTAACAAGTAACAACAGTTATGAAGACGTAATGACGTCTTCATAACTGTTGTTACTTGTGTCATTACAATGTCCTTAATATTAACTATTACCTCAAGTAAAGTGAAACAAGTTACAACAGTTATGACAAAGTCATTAAGTGTCACTACGGTGTCATTAATATTAACTATTACCTAGGCCTGTCACAATAACAAATTTTGCTGGACGATTAATTTTCTAAAGAAATTATTGCGACAAACGATAATATTGTTTCAAGACCTTTTGACACTGATTTAATGGAAATGACTAATACATGCGATTTCCTGATATTTATTTTCAAAATAACACGTAACATTGGAACTGATAAACTAAATAAACAAAACAACCAAAAATAAAAATAAAACGGATTCTCAGTCTCCATGAACAAAAAACGTACTTGAAAAAAAACTAAACAACATAAAGCCAAAGTGGAAATAAATACTGCATTCACCTGAAAGAGTGCAGATTATGAAGTCTGTATTGCCCTTCAGTAATCAGTAGATTTAAATAGAGAAAAGAGGCACATCCGACTTCCTAATGCAATAGTTCACACTACACCATTTTTTGCCCCTATTTTCCCCTTATGACAATCTTAGATCGTTGGCCGATCTGACCGATCACCCTGCAGTGTGTGGTGGGTTACGGTAGATCGTGGTGGCCGCTCCGATCTAAATCAGGGGTTTTCCCCGACTGGGAGCTTAACGCTGAATGTGACAGGTGGCCAATCAGAAAGCGCGGATTCTCCTCCTGCTTTCTGAGGGGAAATTACGAGCTGAAACAGCGCAACCCGAAGTCCAGCGGACATCGGAGATGATATGTGGAAACATTAATATTTATTCAACATTACGTGCAAGACTATAGAAAGACAAGGGGAGGAGTTAGAGCCAAATGGCTACCGTAGTTGATACCCCCCGGTAGGTTTTCTGCTGTTCTTCGTTAACGTAACATGAATAGGTTATAATTATTTTTCATTCAGTCAGGACTGTGATGCATGTGACAGGTAGATTCTAGTAAAGCACTGATTAATGCCTGATTTTAAAATTAGTTAACTGGACTTGTAGCCATTATTTTGTGCCCATGTGGCTGGACACCACATGGCACGACAAACCCTATCGAACCGTTATACCGTAGATTTCTGTCGGCTAATGTGTGGTCGCTCAGGGTTTGAAAATGGGCCGACAACTTGTGTAATGTGCGCTGGACATTAGACTAAGGAAATGAGGAAGGGAGGGTCAGTAGAGAGCACCGGAGCTGAGCCTTTTTTCATTCAGTGTCATCAACAGAAAGAAAAAAGGCCGGAAGAGACGATAAAGCCGATAATTAAAATGAGGTCGATAGGTTTAATTATCGTCCGATTAATTGATTTATCGTTTATCGTGACAGGCCTACTATTACCTCAAGTAAAGTGAAACTAGTAGCAACAATTATAAAGATGTAATTTAGTATTACAGTGTCAAATGCAATGCTAACAGAGTTACTGATATTAAATCTTACCTCAAATGAAGTGAAACACACTGGACTACTTATAACTACCATCATAACTGTAGAACAAACCCTTTGTACATTGGAATGAAAACAAAAGATAACTTGTTCTAAGACAGTGTTTCTCAATCTTTTTTGGGCCAGCGCCCCCCCCCCCCCCCCAGCCTTTATCCAGGTCCCTCACCGCCCCCCACCAAAGAATTTGCAGGCTACTTTGCACTGACCATTATTTTATCATTAATATTACTATCACTATTGTTGATGTTTTGATTTTTATGCTTGTTTCTGTATTTATCATCAATAATAATTTCCCAGAGAACAAAAAAATCATGGGAATAGAAATTATTTTCACAGGAGTTTACAAAATTTGCAAAGAACATTCAACTTAAAATCGGTAGGCCTAACAGCAGCCAATCAGAGTGGAAAAAATATTCTTATTCTTTGCCATTTTCTAGTTGTTAAATCTTGCACAAAATGATCACAAAATGATCAGATAAAAGATGTTCAACATGTCCGCCAGCGCCCCTTGCCGTCCTCTGAACGCCCCCTGGGGGGCGGTACCGCCCACGTTGAGAACCGCTATTATAGACAATAGTATGTAATGTGCTGTACTATATGAAAGAGGCTTTTTGTAATATAGCCCTGCTTTGGTTGCAGACTCAAAGTCATTTGGCATTAAAAAAAAATGGAGACAAAATTATTTCATGGAAATTTTACAGAAAAGAAGGAGGGCAGAGGCTTGGAAGTGGAAGAATATGTAAAATGTAGAAAAGGTTTCTAGCAAAAGATGTTTTTTTTTTTGAATAATGGAGAGAAACCATGAGCTTTTGTGTGAGAAGATGAAAAGAAACCTTTCCGTGAATGCCAGAAGGATTTTAAATGCAGAGCAGTTTTCTACATTCAGCTTGAGTTAGATTAAAAGCCTTTACAAAAATTTATTCTTGAAAATATCAATGTAATTTGACAAAAATTAACAAGAAAGAACTCCAAAGGTCTTAATAAAAACCAAGACAGTTTTATGGATGATTGTAGAATATAGATTAAAGACAGAATTTACAAAATGTTGATAGGTTGACCTACAACAGGGTTTCTAACAAAATGTTGGAAGGTTTGCAACAAGTTTCTGGAGGGAAATGACAAATTGTAGGTTCTAGTCACTAGAACCTAGTGTAATAAAATCTATCTCTCAGGAGCATCATATATTTTTGAGACATTGACAGGAAAAGCATTAATCAGTGTTTGTAACACTCTATATTTAGGAAACTACACATCTGTGCTGGGGCCTATGGTCAGACTGGGAGAAGCTGACACTGGAAGCTGTGTTTACCATGCTCTCAGACAGGAACTGGGTTCTCACTGTGTCCAGAGCTTCTGACAAAGCTTCAGATGAACTTGCTTCTGCAGTGTCAGTGGAGCTCTCAATATCCTGAAGAAACATGTACAGGATCAGACAATCAGTCAAAATACACCAAATCTTCTCATACGTTGTTTATTATTAGGATTTTGTGACCAGGTGTTAAGAGTTAAATTTATGTTAGCTTAACATTAGAGGTGCACCGATAGAAGATTTCAGGCTGATTTCTAACTTCTAGTTTTTGTAAAATTTTCTATCAGTTTTAGATTTAAATTATAATTTAAAATATGTATTTCTAGGCTTTCTGATGTGAGTAAACATTATGTTATATGTTATAACAGGAGCCAAAATAATACCACACCATGTGTGTGAGAGATTTGTAGAACAAAGTTTTACAATATAGTAATTATATTGTAGTTACCAATGCTATAAGCATTATCAGCACAGTTAGCATAGCTCATTGTGTATTCCAAAGAAAATGTAAACAATTCCCTTTACAAAACAGTTCCAACAAAAATCTACAGAGACAAACCTCTCAGATCTGCTCACTTATACATCTGAAATAAAGCTGGAAATCAAGCCAGCACTGAAGGACCGTAAGAGTGGCATAGAGCTCTGCAGCGAGGGATTAGAATGCTATGCATCAACTAAGTGTCAAAAAATTCCTACAAGGTGAAACACAACAGTGGTATGTGCCACTATCTGGTTTGGTTCTATTTTCAAGTCACTCAAGAAGTTTCTTGGGTGATCCTTTAGCCTAGTTAGCCTAGGCTAAAGGATCTTTCTCTGTGCACTATATTGTGCCTCTTCCAGAATGGATCGCAATAAATTATTTCATTCAAATGTTCACACCACAAAGGTTGTGTGTCGTCTGTTGTCTTGAAAATAAAACTTTCAAGATAACAGTTGTGTGTTTAAATATTATTTTAGCAATTAGATCAAAGCAGTATAGTGGCAAATTACATCAATGTGAAAGGATGTTCAATAGTATTTGATTTCAAAAAATACCCAGTGAATCCAGAGAAAGCTGTATGCATATTTTAACAGTTCGTTAATGAGTAGTTTTGCTACGCATTGCATTCTGCCACAAACGACCCTTTATATATGATCTGAAATAAAAATGAGTTTAAAGAGTTTTCAGTCAGTTGGCTTCACAAACTGTCTGTAATGGAAACATCACACACTCAAGCAACAACACCAGTTAATGTATTTGCATATCAGTTTAAAGGGACTGCCTGCTGAATCTGTCTACTTAAGAGTCTGTCTTAAGGCCACTTGTAACAGGGCAGAAATTCTGTCAATAATGACAGAAATTAAATGCTCAAACCATAGCAAATTTTGAGCCTTCATAGTCTGGTCCAGTAGTGGACTGGTCTAAACTGATCAAGCTGAATTCTCGGTGCATCTTTATTTATTGTAGTCATGTTGTAAACATAATCGGTCAGTTTTGATGACCGCATCCTGCTGAAACCAGTCAGAAGGACAAAGAATGTTCTAGTGTTACCTTTCCATCCTCTGCAGTCTGACCAGTACCTAGGCCAGTCACTGCTTCCTTCTCCTCTGAGACAACAAGCTTTGCTTTCTAACACCAAGAGAAAAAAAAGAGGCTTCGCCATAACTTCAATCAATGTCAGTTGTTGAACAAATTACAATCCCTGTCCGACAGTGCCATCTAGTGGAAGAAAAAAAAACACATGTGCAGCATGCCTCAAAAAATGCAACTGAAAACAGCAGGGACAGAAGAGATGTACAAGCAATGAATGAAGGAATTAATGTCAGTGCAGATTTTGGAGCAGGTTAAGGAAGTGAAAGTAACAAAGAGCAAAAGAAACCCAGAACAGAGTTTAATCATGCAGCTTTCAGAGGAAGGACAGTTGGGAGTGTTGTGCGAGCTCTCATCTGTTTGTCAAGTTTGTTTTCACTCACTTCTTAATTATTTTTCCTAAACATACAGCCTTGTCTATGCTACGTCTAGCCCATATTCAATGTGGCAGCTGACCTTCAGTTGACAAAGAACACCAACATGAGAAGAAGTTAACCAAAGAGTTCAGTAGTACTGTGACAAAGTGGTTCAGTTTGTGTTCACCACTTGTCCCTTATTCTTTCTGATTCACATACTTTCTATATTTGGTTATAATGATTAATTTAAACATTGCAATTTTGTTTCACTTACTATCCCGGGTTTGTTTGTGTTAGCATTATGTTGCAGTGTCCATCTATGTATGTTTAGGTTAAAGTTACTATTTCTGGACTATAGGTTGAATTTGTTTCAAGGTATATTTAAGGTATGTGTTTTCCTTTGTACTCACCATCATTTGTCCTTGTAGATCTGCAGCAGGGCAGGAGTATGGGAGGGGCCAGCCCAGTACTTCCTGCTTAAATGGCTGGATGATGTCAGTGATTACCTTGCTGGGTTCTACCAATTACAAGGTTTTCTTTTGTGTATTGCTTTGTTTGTTTTTCTTTAAAGTAACTTTTTGAGTTATCTTGTATTATGTAGTTTCTTTTGCAGACGACTTCATTATGTAGGAGTTTGTAAATTAGATTTGTAATTTTAGTGTTTCTCTGTTTAGATTTTGTTTGTTTGACCTGTTCCATTGTGGCTGTGTCCAATCGAGCCCAGGTGTGGTGCCAATTGGATATAAACACAGTGAGCTTTTGGATGCTCAAGAGAGAAGTCAGTGAAAAGAGTGAATAAAAAGTCATTTGAAGAAACTGAAACCGGGTGGCTGGTACTGATTTTCTGTTCACCTTCTGACCCTTGTGCCTAAACTACTTTACAAATGGTGGCAGCGGTGGTTCCAGGCTGATAGGTGTCAGAAATGCAGAAATCAGCCAAATCAAAGAAGCATCATGGGCCAGTGGAGTGTTCCACAGAGGAAGCCCAAGATGATGAAAACCTGCCAGAAGCTTCTGGTGAGCAGCACCCTGAGGCACAAAGTTTTTCTGAACTCTCAGCTTTATTGAAAGGCATGATGCAGCAGCATGTTGACCAGGAAGCCAAATGGGAGCAGGACAGACAACGCCAAGATGATCGGTGGAGGAAAATGCAACACCAGTTCAATCAACTTCAGCAGGAGGTCCAAATGGAACGTCAAGAGCATCAGATGCAGCTGGAGGGTTCAGTAGCGGATCCTGGAACGCTTCCCGGTCCTGCAGTGAGGCTTTGCTAGCAAAGTCGTTAGCTTGCAGCTAGCTAATAGCACAACAACGGCTTAATGTCTGTATGATAAAAATACCGAATCGGTAGATAAGAACAGCTTTTCCTCACCTGTCTCCTCCCGCTCAGTAGTTCTTCAGAGTAAGCCAGACGCAGAGGCCTGTCAGTGTCTGTATTTTATTACCTCTCTGCTTAAACCGCTACTCCGTGATGAAGCAGACACGATACTTCAACGTTTTCCGTCATCTGACAAGTAGCAAGTCTACTCCACTTTATAAATCAAAAACTTTTTTTTTTTAATTCACCAAAAACTGTTCTGTAACCTGAAATGTTCGCTACATTGAGCTCCAGTTAGCTGCTTATCTCACTGTGCAAGAGGCAATTGCGTCATGGGCAAAAGGTCAAAGGTACAAGGTAATGGGGGCGGGGGGTTTATTATGTTGTTTTTCTTGAAAAATGCCAAATAAAATTTAAAAAAGAATTTTAGTACGTTATGTATCAGAAGAAGGCTTAGGAAATGATACAAAACAAAAAAATAAATAAAAATTGGACCAAAAGGCACTTGGGGTCAAGGAGCAAAAGGGCCAGGTGCTCAAGCCCCCCTAGCCCCTCCCTCTGCACGTGCCTGATGCAGGTTCACCCCAGTGAGGAGCTTTCACACTCTCCTTGTTGTCACGAGTCACGCTGGTCTTATCTCACTATTTATTATTATTTCTATTATTATTTTTCCGGTTGCACAAAGTATCAAACCATATCAAATGCTTTGTCTACTTAGAGTTAATGTGCAAGACTGCGTGGAGATCTGAAAAACTTGTCCCTTAAAACTGGAGCAACCAGAATAGTTTCTGTGACTCTTATTAAAAAAACAAACATGAAATGGAAGAGCTACTAAAGCCACATTAGCAGCAATACATTAAATCTCCCATTTGTTGTGCATCTCTGTGCAGTGCAGTGGATTTAACTCATCCGCAGGACCGGTCCAAGGCTGTATGAGGTCTGGAGCACAATCTGACTTAGGGGCCCCTCTTGGTGCTAAAAACATCAGCACCTCTAACAGCTTCTGTGTTAAACTTAGTGAAATCTGAGAGAGGGGGAGTAGTTTAATTGGCTAACCTAAAAACAATCAGTTATAATTGTAGTTATTGTAAACTACTACTACCTATTGTAATTTGTATTTGTGAACAAACAGAGCTCAAACTCACATATTGAACTCAGAGTATCAGATTGTAGCTGTGGTAACAAACTGTGCTAACTATGAATATTAAATATTCAAAAATTAATATATTCAAATATGTTTTGATTTTTTTTTTACAAATAAACTTGCCAGCTTCTTAAAATCTATCTTACATTTAAATGTTAAACAATTTACAATTTTTTAATATATGTGTGCTGAAACCATTAAATCAAATTTAGCAGCATTGATAATCTCAATAAACAAATGTTACATTTATGGAGCCTTATGGAGCCACTGACTTAATTTGGATTCAACAGAAGTGCAAATAATTGACATTCATTTTAACTATTTTTTTTTATATTATTTGTTAAGATTCCAAAGCTGTGGGTTTAAATAGCGTTTCATTGGCGATGTTTTCCCATAACAGTAATATTTTTACTTTTCCTATTTACTTAACATCTTTTAATACAAAAATACAGTGGACCGACCACTGGGCTTTGCAAATTTCCTGGGGGAAACCCTGAAACAGTTCATAAGTGTTCAAGAAAATCTAAGGTGAGATATATTATTTATTTTGTCCATCAGGGTGGAAATTTTCTTTGGGATCTTCAACTGTAAAACAAACACATTCATACAATCACAATGCCAACAATTTGTGCATAAAATTAAACACTTTGCAAAAAAAAAAGGCCATAATTACCGCCTTTTAACTCAGAACGTCACATGCGATGAATTGTAGGTAATGTGGCATACACAAAAAGTAATGGTTTCTATTATTATTATTATTATTATTATTATTATTATTATTATTATTATTATTATTATATTGATATGTTTTTTATGTATACTTCTAATTTCGAGATTTGGCACCTATTGTAATTAACTTTATTGCAGTAGCAGAAAGCTACCAGTAGGAGGCAGTGTGCTCTCCTAATCGCTCCAGAATCACTGACAACAGGCTTCAGAACAGATTCCAGGAGGATATGAGAAGTACGAAGTTGTGTCTGCCTCGTTACTTCAACCAGTTCTATCCTGTTCATAGGTTAGTAGGGTCTGTAATCGTTTTACTTTCACAACATAACCTTTAGAAGAATTAATTTAGTATTATTAACGTAGTTTTTATAGAGTGTTTTAGTGTTTGTTTACATTTGTCATAGCAACTGAACTAACGGGCGCCGGGAGGAAGAAGAGCGTCAGCGGTCCTAGTTAGCTGAAATTTTATGTACACATTGTTTAATTTACGTTAGTTATCAGTTATGAACATGTTACTTGTTAGCTGTTTAGCCATATACACTGCTCAAAAAAATAAAGGGAACACTCAAATAACACATCCTACATCTGAATGAATGAAATATTCTCATTGAATACTTTGTTCTGTACAAAGTTGAATGTGCCGACAACAAAATCACACAAAAATCATCAATGGAAATCAAATTTATTAACCAATGGAGGCCTGGATTTGGAGCCACACACAAAAATAAAGTGAAATGTTCCCTTTACTTTTTTGAGCAGTATACATTTCTGTGAGAATGTTTATGTACAGAAGAAAAAAAAGAAATACAAATACATTTTATATTGTACAGTAAAATACTGGATAGCGAATGAATTGTGTAGAAGTGTAAAACAAGTTGTGCCTTCATATGGAAGGATAAAAAGAGACTGTTCATTACAGAAATAAGCATGTTGACAAATGACAGAAAAATAACATTGACACAATGTCTAATAAAGAGAACAGATTCCAGGAGGATTTGAGAAGTACGAAGCTGTGTTTGCCTTGTTGCTTCAACCTGTTCTATCATGTTCACAGGAAAAATCAGCGTCTGTTGCACCGACACCAGCCCTGGTACGTGTAACAGTAAGATACTTTGTCAAAGTCCACTTGAACATAGGACCCAAAGAAGTTGAGAATGTGGGCACACCCAAAGGGGTGCAACAAGCTATTGGATATGTCAATCATCCAAATCAACCAATGGGCTCCAGTGTTTGAAGCTTCTGACTCTAATTCAAAAAGCATGTTATTAAATGTAATGAATATTAATAGAAAAATATAAGTTGGATATAAGTTAGGGGGGGAAAAAAGCTTAATTTTTTAAAAAAGATAATTTTGTAATTACACACATGGTGCCCAAATGTGCCAAACTAGCACATTTGGGAATGTTTGCATGGACTTTTATCAAGCAATATCTTTCCAACCTTTCTATGCTTCATCTTTTGGGGGAGATGAAATTTGGTACAGTATTTACGGTCTGAGCTTGTACTGTGGATTGCTAGAGATTCTGGACTGGCATACTTTCAAAGAAAATCCACATCCACAAAATTAATTCTATTAGTATTTTTTTTTCACCATGTGCTATATTTATTTGTTCTCACTCAGTAAGAGAAATATTGCTTTTTAGACCTGTCGAGTATTTTCTGGAGTATTACATTTATTCATACCTTTTATTTCACATTGTGTATTCCTGAGATGTACTGAATTCATTTTGGGGGAGTCCTTTTTGAGAACTCTCCAAACAATCTCTAAAAAAGAGACCTAAAAGAACCCCAAAAGAGGGGTTAAGATCACAGGCTACACTATTCCAAGATTAGGTTGCATAAAATGTTTCCAGATACATCTCACACCAATGTGAATCTACTGAAGCTACCCTATCACACAGTTATGACCTTTGCCCTGAATTACAGGAGTACTGATGTGGAATATTCCTGTTCCTTTCCACGATTTTTGGAGTTCAGGTGGTACCAGATCTCATTTTGATTATTCTTGGCATGTCTGATGAGCTGGAGAAACTCAATGTACATAACTGCTCAATTGGAAAATTATCCTTGTTCATTGGTCTAACAGTGACGCCTAGTGGTTAATTTATGCTTTCATTTAAAGAACGGTAGATTTCTTCTTTGTTTATTCTGTGGTTTACCTAGCAACACCCTGCGAGACGAAACAACGTTAGATTATAAAGAAACCCGGAGAAAATATTTAAAATAGCGCTCTCGGAAAGCAGAATGAGGTATAAATATATGTAATTGTGATTTGTAATAAGAAATGTTATAGGTTTATTTAAGGTTTATTTAAGAAACAGTAAAATGTTGTGGTTTATAAACGAAACTGTATATTAACGAGTTAAAGGACATAACGTATTTTTTTGTGTATAACTGAATATTGATATGTTGATTTTATACAAGAGCTGAGTATGTCCAACGGTTCTGTATTCTTTTGTTTTATGCTACAGTTTTCACGGTGTCAATGGAAAGAAAGGTTGAGATTAAATTGCACCCGTTTGAAACTCCCTGCGTCTGGCTGTTCAATCCGAGAGGCCGCTACACTCAAAGTACCACAGCGATGCTTTCTAGCATGCGGTATTGTAACTGCAAAAGAAACCATATTCTTTTCTACTGGAAAATAGGTACATTTTTCCAAGCATTGCTTGATAGACTTGACAGACACTCTCCGTTTGGAAATAATTTGATTCATCTTAAAAGACAAGCTGAAGGATTTTGATAATATCTGGCAGCCTTTAGTTTCTTTACTTGACAAAAAAAACAAACCCAAAAAAAAACAATGACTAGCAATGCACTTATTAGGAGGGCAGGGTGGCTATTTTCATATTGGTGGTTGAGACCCGGGGGTGTGGAATGAATTACGTCCTTTATTTGTAGTGTTTTACCAAAAGCTACCATTTAGCAAAACGTAGCCAAGATTACTCAACAAGGCACACAGTTGTACTATGTTTTACCTTGCCAAAATGTAAAACTTGTTTGAGCCAAAGTACAATCTTAGAGCAATGCATTAAATGAACTCACTACCACAAAACATTAAACAATGTCTTGCTTACATTTTAAGACACAAGTAGAAATATACAAAAGGTTATTTTAGTAGATGTGTTTGTGTATTGATGAAACCAGAGATGTTATTGTACATATACATGCTTTACGTTGGAGAGCATCATAGTATTTATACCTTCATTTAAGACACTTTAAATGAAATACACTTAAATACACTTAAATTTGTATTTAAGGGAACTCTAACATATTTTCCTATTTCAAACAAACTATGTTTTTCTTTGAAAGTGATAAAAATAGAATGTGTAATTTTAATCCTTTCTATGTAATATGATTTTCTGAAAATGTAATCTGTCTTTTTTGTGTAAACTGACCCAAGGAAAATTAGCTGATGCTAATGGGGATCTCAATACACATAAGCAAAGATCAAACCACAGTCAAAGTCTGCT
Source organism: Poecilia mexicana (assembly GCF_051168715.1). Taxonomy (NCBI): domain Eukaryota; kingdom Metazoa; phylum Chordata; class Actinopteri; order Cyprinodontiformes; family Poeciliidae; genus Poecilia; species Poecilia mexicana. Next base: position 60,448 of record NW_028263391.1, read on the forward strand.
CTATTAGATATGTGCTCCACATCCAGTCTCACTGAGTCTGATCTATGTTTCAAGGATGACTTAGAAAAATATAAATTTTTAAATATATAAAGCTGGTATAGATGCATCCATGAAGATTTGCATCTGTAAGCCACACTTTTCAGATTATTATTTTGAAAATCTCCCCTATTGCCTCGACTTCACACTGTGCTGTTTTGTATTAGTCTATTACTCAGGTAACATTAGATAGAACGAATAATCTTCTATTCCACAGACTTTGCACTTGAGATGTTGTCCAAAATCAAACTGTTGTAATAACAGTTTCGTTTATATGTTCAGATTCCCTAAAAGGTTAATTATTTTTACCTTCTAAAATAACAGTCTGAGGTAAGTCTTGTGTTACAATGATCCAGTCTAGAATTGCATCAAAATGAGTATGTATTGAGATGTAAATGCACCAAGATGCTCGTCGTCCAATCTTTAGTTGTTTCTCAGAATAATGGACAGAAAGCTGGAACAAAGTATTGGCCAGTCATAAGACATAATTATGAATTTGCTGATCTACAAACAACCAGATAATCTTTCAATGGGTGTTTTCCCCCTCCCAATAATTAATACTAACAGAAAACCTCACATGTACTTACATAGAGGAAAATTATGTTTTCAGACAGGGTAACAGTCAGACTGAAGTCCAAGCAGTAATCAACTCCAAAGTGGATGAACAGCTACCGTTGTAGTTGTTGGTAATGAAACCTGATGCGCAGTTTGACAGTTCTGAGGCATGCAGGGATCCTGGATGGGATGGGCTGTTACTGGAGAAGCAAAAGCCATACCAGGGCCTTGCAGAAACCTCTTCAACACACTAAATTTAGAAACAAGTCATGCTTTTGCCCACACACCCTCTTCCAGTTCAACAGTGGTGCTTATATTCATCGTACATAAATTTAAAGCTTTGGATTTAACCAGCGTTAGATGCTGGGATCTACTCTACTTGTGAAATTTGGAAAAGACTTAGATCATAATTTTTAAATAAATTCAATTTAGTTTAATTATGTAGTCCCAACTCACAACCCTTGTTGTGTCATGGTCTACTCAGTCCAATCATACAGACAGATTTAAAAGTCAAGTTAATCCACTACAAATTGATAGTTATCAGTCAATGCAGTCAAGTTCAGATTATTGCTCAAATTGGCAAAAAGTTATTTTCTAAGGAATCCTAGATTATTCTACTCAATTTGCATTAAATTGTTATATAATGTGCTTCTCTTTTTTCAATTTTTATTTATGAATTTTGACATGCAGTTTAACACATCGGGCTCAACAGGTACAAGTAGTACTTAACAAGAATACAAAATGGTCATCAAGTCATCAGTGTGAAACATCACCTTGCAAAACTTACTTTCATCAGAGAACATAACTTTGGACCACTCACTAGCAGTCCAGTAATTTTTGTCTTTAGCTCAAGCAAGATGCTTCTGGTGCCATCTCTTGTTCAAGAGTGGTTTGACACAAGGGGTGGAACAACTGAAACCCGTGTCTTGAATATGTGTGTGTGGTGGTTCTTGAAGGATTAACTCCAGTTGCAGTTCACTCTTGTGAATCTTCCTCACATTTTTAAATGGATTTTGTTTCACAATTTTCTCCAGAATGTGGTTATCCCAATTACTTGTCCATTTTTTTCCTACCACATCTTTTCTTCCCTTCACCTCTCTATGAATGTGCTTGAACACAGAACTCTGTGCACAGCCAGCTTCTTTAGCAATGATGTTTGTGTCTTGCCCTCTTGTGCAAGATGTCAAAGGTCATCTTTTGGACAAATGTCAGGTCAGCAATCATCCCCAGGATTGTGTAACCCACAGAACTGGACTGAGACACCATTTAATAGTGTTTGCAGGTGTTTTGAGTGAATTATCTGATTAGTGTGTAGCACCAGGGGTCTTCACTGGTAAACCTTTTCACAATATTCTAATTATCGGAAATATTGAATTTGGAGTTTTCATTAGTTGTCAGTTATCTGACAACTAATTAGCAATTAGTATCATCTGTCATGATACTAATTGCTTTGTGATGTCTGTCTTCGTCTGCTGCTTCTGCTACAACAAACTGTCCTGGGTAAGCGTGGCTGTTATATTGTTTTAGTCAGCTTTAATTGTTGGGATCCCAGGGTGGTGGCTGTTGGGTTGTCTGTGTTTTCTCCACCAGAGGGCGCCAATGGACCGTTTCTGGAGGGCGTGACCGGCTGCCATCAGGAGGAGCACAAAAGAGCACGGCGCTGGTTCTATCCATATATGAGGGGGCAGGCGAAAATGTTATGGGGGCATCATTATGTATGTACATATTAGGGGTTGATAGACTTCATATATTTTAAGTGGACTATAAAATGATAAAAGTCGAGTAGAAGTCGACTTCTCGCAGTGATGTCATAGAAACGTAAACGAACTTCACATCAACTTACAGGCTGTATTATATTCACAGCAAATGTTGACCTTTAAGTCTTTTATGCAGGAATAAACGTATAAGAAACAGAACATCATCCCAGACTTCTTCGTCAGCAGCAGATTAAAGTCTGAAAAGTTCCACAAAGTCAGCTGTGACTGTTATTTTCCCCTCGAACACCGGCTGCTGATGATGATCGCATATGCTGGACAGCTGCATATAGTCAAATTATCACACTGACCAGAGACACAACGGTGCTTTTGGTTTGTGCATCACAACCCAAACTTATTATGAACGGATCCTGTTTAGCTACTGTTAAATTCAGCGCTGCCACCTGCTGCTCCTCCATCCCGATGCGCAGCAGGACAGTCCGCTGACTCAGCAGCGGCTCTTTTTGCGGGATGAACCAACATGCAGACTGCGGCAGAGATGGCCTCTATCAGATCCTCAGATTGAAGCTTTAACTTCGTTTCCAGATGTTGTCTAATAGTATTTTTATAAGAGCGTAAAGCTCCCAGGTTAGAAGCTTCAACAGCAAAGTGGCGCTGATCAGTTGGATGGAGGAAAAGCCCGATATCATACCGCAGGGGTGTCAAACTCAATTTCACCGAGGGCCACTTCAGCATATTGGCCACCCTCAACGGGCCACATTAAAAAGACGATACAAATCAGGAGTGCCCAGCTGCAGTCCTTCAGACTGCAACTTTTAGATGTATCCCTGCTAAAACACACCCCAGACAAAAGGTTGACTTCCCTCATTAGCAGCAACTCAGTTCTGTAGAGCCTTATAATGAGTCCATGATCCAGGTGTGTTAGAGAAGGAACGCATCTAAAGTTGCAGATGGTAGCTCTGGAAAACTAGACTTGGGCACCCCTAGCATAAAATGTATGAGAATACAATGTTAAAAATAAATTAAACACCTCATATTGTTAAATAACGCTTTGGAGCTTCTGGTTAGGAAGCGCATTCGAAACCTTTGGTTGAAATGGTGCGTTAAATTCAAGTCTCCATTACAGACCAGAGAAAACTAAAGAGAATCTGAGGCGCAAAAAGTGGGTATGCAGCGTATGCAACGCATAGGGGCACAGCACCAGAGGGGGCGCCAAAACCCCGTCTGGAGGGGGCGACGCGCCGATTATGTTTTCCCATACACTTCAGCGCGCCTCACGCTCCTTCACCTCTGGCACATACATAACGAGGTACATGTAGCGATTCTTACACTTCACCCTGACGTTCCATCCCTGGGTGGGGGTTTGGGGGTGCCGATTTATGTTTTCGCATCCACCTGAATAATGTGTAGTTGCGCCACAGAAGAGAATGCAACACTGTGTTAATCCATTTGAGGAGCCTGCAGTTTATCTTGAGGAAATAAATGCCATGCAGAAGTTAATTAGACTGTAACATACGCAGTTCGCTGCTCAACCACTGCGGACGTGGCTCCGCCGCTGCGAAGTAACTCATCCAGAAGATTTAACAAATGGAGCCTTGTTGGTTCACGTTACCCAGGAGAGCTGCGTTCTGGAGGAGCTGCAGACATAACATCTGTCCGTTTCGGAGAAGCGAAACCACGCAAAAAATAAAAAATAAAACAAAAAATTCCGGAAAACGCTCACACCGGACCGCGCAGGGTAAAATACTCACACAGTTCAGTTGATCTGTTTGGATCAGACAGATCCAACTGACTGATGAATTAGCGCAGATTTTTCTGCAGATGGGAACCAGGAGGAAGTGTGTTCAGACCCCAGCGGGTTGAAGTGATGCTAATTTAAGTGAAGTCCCTTAGTTTAATTTATTAAAAGTTATTGGGGCCTCAGTCAGTGGTTTTTATCACTACGGAGAAAAATGTAGATGCATTTATCTGTTTAATTTGTGATGGGATCAGGATTCACGGTGAATATTAACAAAACCGCATAAAATGCGGCTAAATAGCCGATGTTAATATGATTGTAATTTCACAGATAAAAATAGTACATGGCCGATTTTTTTTTATGTTGTCAGTCAAGATAATGGATAACAAAAAAAGTCTAGCGCGACCTGCCGCCCTGACACCAACTCACACATCTTCATTCACAGTCTTACTTGTAAATCGATGTTTCTTTTCTTGGACGTTTTGTTGTTAGCTTGTCGATGTCTCAGTTTTATTCGCTGGGAAAATCAATAAGTAGCTTGAGGCGACTCTGCTGCTCTCTAGTGGCGAGAAGCCGTAATGTTGGCTAGTAACAATCGGAATGCATTATGGGAGATGTAGTTTGTAGTCAATTCGTGCTCAAAACCTATTTTAAGTCGATCATGGGCCTATAAAACGCTGGAGGGGCCACATAAAATGACGTGGCGGGCCACATGTGGCCCGCGGGCCTTGAGTTTGACACATGTGTCATACCGCATTGTTGCCATTACTCCGGTAGTCTTTTTCTTTAAAATAAGTTTTTCGGCACTATTTGCCTTCATGACAATAATCCAAAAGAAAAGTTGCAGAGAGAAGGGGTAGAAGGGGCAGGAGAGAGAGACAAGCGAACCAGAGGACGAGAGTCAGATTCCGAACTGCGGTGGTCTAAAGTTTATATGCGGGGCACCGCGCTGCGCCAACTACTGCGCCACGCAAAGCCCCTATTCCGGTAGCCTTTGCAGAAGTTTGCAGTTTCCCTTTGATGAATTATTAACATTTTTACACAATTCAAACTGTCTCAGGAAGTCACCTAGTTCATCTTCTTTCATTTTCTTGGAAAAATTAGTTTGGATCAAATGTATGCTTTACACGCAGATCCGTTGCCATAGCAACCGAGTAACAACAAATCCGATAGCTGACAGAGCAGGCACTGCGTTAAGTATCAGGATTTAACACCAAAAACGCAAACATTTCCCACACAAAGAACATAATATTCAGTCCGTAACAGTTTTTTCTGAGTCGCCATCGTTGGCTAGCAGGGAGCGGGATCTCGCTCGCGTGAGGCTCGTTTGAATACTGAATGCTGATTGGCTGTTTACTAGCGGCTGGGGGTTTTCAGCCATAGACATATATTATGTCTATAGTTTCAGCTGCAGCCTGACCGCAGACTGACAGGTCTAATTTCGTCGGATTCACGGAAAGCGGTCGGAGGATGCCGAGCGGAGAGAATTTTTGGAAGCCACGTATGATTGCGGTAGCGCGAAGACAGAAGGTTTGGAACTGAACTTTTGATGATAAATGCGACTTAAATCAGAACATGGCAACGTTAGATTTAGAAAGAAGTGACTATAATAGTATGGATTGTAGTGACGAGGAAGGAAGGAGTAGAGTGGGAGATGGTGGGGAAGGGTGGTAAGAAGCAGCGAGCTACTGAAAGAAAGAGGAAAAAGGGAAAATGAGGAAAGTACTGAAGACACCAATAGTGAAGGCATTCAGGAAAGAGCAAAAGAATCAAAACAATCCAACTCTGAACATTATAGTAAGATTTGATGAAGGAGAAGGAGTTAAGAAAATCTGTGCAAATTTAATGTGTCACTTCTACTTTATAATTCAGACTAATGAATGGTGTGTTCAGGTTAGTAACTTGGGGTTGTAGTTTAGCAATGGCAGTGAACAAAGTCATTCGGTTCGTGTTGGCCACGCTTCCAAATATTGAGCAAATAAAGTCGTAACAAGAGGAATGTTTAATAGATTTTATTGCTGGCAAAGATATCGTGGCCCTACTCCCCTTAGTGTTGTTTACAGCGTACGCAAATTCCATTAAGCTACACACGTCATGGCCAAACGTTAGCGACTGGGTAAAATTTACAACTTCAACAAAGTAGCAATAGTTTCTCAATAGTCGAGAGTCCAGACCATCTGGATGAAGCGAGGCCTAGAACAAGGGGCTGGTTTTTACCAGGCTACCAATTATCCAAACTAAGACTCCTGAATCATGATCCTGTAGGAAAACAAAATCAACTAGATAAAGGACATGAGTTGTACATTTTAAAATGGTAAAACTGAAAAAAAAATTGCTATAAATGAATTTTTCCTAATCAAAAAATATCTAAGGACAGAAAGATATTTTAGATTTAATGCATGTTTTATAGTCACCCTCAATCACTGGATGAGATAAAAGGTGTTCATTAGCCACCTGGAGTGATAACCAGACCTCTGAAACTACTTTGGGAGAATTTGATGTTTTGTTGGGGAACAAAAAAATGCTTAAGGTTGAAAATAGGCCAATAACAATAAATGTTAAACTGCTTACTTGCAAAGACATTTTGTACCTCAGTTGAGCAACCATGTGCTACATAAAAACAGAACCATGGCAATATCAGTGTTGGAAATCCTTGCAGACATAAGCATTAGTGGTTGTTTTTGGATGAGAAGCTTCCCTTTGAAATGTAGAGTTAGGGTAAAGTACCACAAAATTGCACTCTTTACAGAAAATGTTAAAGAAATAATAAAAAAAAAAACTAACAGATTTATAATACAATTTTAGAATTTTTTGAGTTGTAAAATAAAGAGTAATATATCTATATCAAGCAGCAAAAACATTTGTTATTAAGATGGACAGAAGATTGAGAAAATAAGCTATAATAAATGTTTATCATCCTGTAGCCAAAGGCAGGCAAGGATGTAGATTTCTGAAATATTTTACTCACAGGATGAAGGGAGAGAACTGGGAAAGGAGATGTGTTGTTTAAGTATCACAGATGAAGATTGAGACCTTCTTCCTTTCTTTTTCTGAGTTACTACTGACCTAGTATGACCACCCATCCCAACCCCTCCTCCCTTACTCACCCCAAATGTGCACATACTCACATTCGCATCATCAGAAATAAAAAAATGACATTCACCATAATAAACATGTATGATCATAGCTTGTGACAGATTAGGATCCAGTACCCCATGGTAGTTTTTTACTTAAGAAACTTGTGCTGCTCAGAGACATATATTTATATATAGACTTATATACTTCTTTCCTCTATTTAGGGAAACTATTTAAGAAAAAAATATGATATTAAAGACGTGATTTCCTCCAGGAACAACAAAAAAGGTAATGCAAATTAGATTTTTTTTCTGTTGAAATATTGCCCTTAAAAAATCAAATAAAGTGGTGGGGATCCTAACTCATAATGTTAAAGTTTTTCACTTAATTTTGAGTAGTTGTCTTTTTTTCATAAAGTGGTAAAAACATGCACATTTTCTGACGAAGAGAAATAAAGAAATTAAGGAAATAGGGTGACAAAGCCAAGAAGACACGGGGAGCTGTCGCTTTAAGAAACTGAAGAGCTGAGCACGAGAAGTTAAGCCTGGTCCTCCTGGACAGAGTGACACCAGTCTTCAGAACCCGTCCTCCCCGGAAGAGGCCGGAACGCCGACCACATGTAAGTTTGTACAGATAAATCATCCAACACATCAGCATTGTTACACAACAGCAAACACACACCCACACAGACACACAACATGGATAGAAATTAGATGTTACCAAAATATAAAAAAACATGACAGGATAAAGCAAGCTAACAACATGAATTGCAACATGGACCATTGACACTAGTCGTGCATGGGCTGTCCTTTAAGGGTTCCTTTAGGCTTGTGTAGTGGAAAAAGAATTGTTTAGTATTGAAAACCCATCACCTCCTGAAAACATTAAAGGTGCAGGGCTTAAAGTTCAGAATCCTGTTTTAGTTTCACAGGTTGAGACTCAAACATGTCCCGAAATGACTTGAAGTCAGAAACAGTTTTCCTGTGCCAGAATCTGCAGGAAGACTAGAATCCCCTTGGTGTGTGTATGTCATTATCATTATACACTCATCAGGTTTTCAGATGAGAGTATAAGTTGTAATGCCCAGATGGCATCAGGAGGCTGGGCCTGTAACAGGACAAAAAAAATTTAGTGTGCTTTTCCATGAGGGTAGAGATGGAGTCTTTGCCTCAAATATGTTGAAAAACTCTGGAACTAGGTTTGACTCCTATAAAGAACTAGCATTATGTGCCTAGATCAGCTCATTCCTCACTGTATTCAGTTTGATCTAAATTATGCAATCCATAATGTGACGTGCAATTCCATAATCCAGACTGAGCTTCCAAAATGAATCCGTCTCCCAGATCTGGACTGGTCCAACATCCCACCAAGCACTCTCTGAAACCAAAGCTGAAAGAACATGAGAAAAAAAAAGAACAGCTATGATGTGTTGAACTGCCATCAGCCACCCACTGATGTGAATCAGAAGAAGCACCTCCAGCAACTCCCTACGTTTGCAGCTGGAAGCACATACTGAACTCCCGATGCCCCAGAATACCTATTGGTGTGTTAAATGAGGGGGTCAGGGGGCAGCGTGTGTTGTATCTGCTGGGGCTGCAGAGGGGGGGGCAGCTGCAGGGGCAGAAGAGCCTCCACCATGTTGTGGCAATGTGGCGGGGGTGTTCCCTCGTTGCTGGAGCTCTCGGCCACGTCACCCCCATGGAAGAAATAGTCGCTCTGCACGATGAATGTCTCGATGACGGCCTGGTTGAGCTTCGTGGTGGACAGTGTGTCCCTGTTCTCAAAGTCAGGACGCATGAGGGTGGGCCAGAAGCAGATGGACAGGTTGTCGGCTGTCATCAGGGTGGTCTTGCTATGCTGGCTCACCCTGACCAGGGAACAAATCCACATAACACAACCGTTAGAATAAACATGTACGAGCCATCAGATTTTATACACAAATAATTGCTGCTAGCACCAAATGTATGAGTGTGACAGTGGGACACAGGAAACGGTCCAACAAGAATTCAAAACTAAGTAAAAATGATCCAATAAGAAGAAAACTGCACTAAACTTAACAGCAGAAGTCGTGCAGAATAATGTTCATGTCTATGTTAATTAAATAATAAGAAACATATCTGGGATCTAGACAAGTGTTTCTCAACCCTGGTCCTCACCGCCCCCCTGCTCTGCATGTTTTAGATGTGCCTCTATTCCAGAACAGCTGATTCAAATGATTGCATGACCACCAAGTACTGCAGAAGCCTGTTAATCACCCAGAGATACAATTCAGGTGTGTGGCAGAAGGGAAATACCTAAAACATGCAGGAGAGGGGGGCCTGAGGACCAGGGTGGAGAAACACTGTTGTAGGAGATTCTAGAGGTGTCCCTGTGTCACCCTGAAGTGAGAGAAGTCACTGGAAGCTCATCATTTATGGAATCAGAAAGATTTTTGCCTGTCAAATGTCACCAATTTTGATTGAGATTGCACATGTGTGGCTTACATAATTTCTTTTCCACACAATATATTTTAATTTCTTTTCAGATTAGGGCTGTTGTAAACGAATATTTTAGTAATCGAGTAATCTATCGATTATTCTTACGATTAATCGAGTAATCGGATAAAAAAAATTTCTAAAATGAAATATTGGTAAATCTGGCATAATACCGGTGTTACTATCAGATATCAATATCAGTCCAATTTTTCATATTTGAGCATCCCTAACAGTTGCTTTATTGTAGTTTAGAAAACTAACCTGTAACAATAATAGCTCACTTTCTAAGTTAACCAGAAGAAAAGTTATAGAAAAATCTGAAATTATATTGAATTTAATAACAAAGAGGCAGGCTCACAAATATGCTTATAAAAAATGTCTACAATCCAGCTTTTAGTTTATGTATTCATCTTCAGTGAGTTTAATAGATTAATTAAACTCACCTTGCCACCTAACCTGTCACGCTTTGGGTTTGAAAATACGGGAAATGCCGCCTGGAGTGGGAGGAGAGGGCGAATGAACGAACATGGGGTGGAGGGGAGGAAATAGACCAGCGGACTGACGAACCGTTAGACCGGGGGACGAACACGGGGGGAAGCAAAACGGGATATTTACGACACCTTCACTGGTCACACTCAGAAACTCATCTACCAGCCATGTACGATGCGCTCCGCCACCCGTTTCTTCAGACCGGGATATGAAATGTATTGTGCGGTTCGTCGGTAAAGCTACATTTACACGGTAAGCATCAGCTACTCAGCCGCCCGCCCTGTTCAGTCTATCCGCTCACCTCAGCGCTCTTCCCGCCGTTCGCTTTCAACCAGCAGCCCCGGAGGAGAAATGCTGCCGTACTCCAGGCATTCCCCCAGTCATTTTAAGGATGCTTATTGGTTCCCCAAAAACGATAAAAAGTCGGGCATTATCATCAATCAATAAAATCCCCACGGGCCAATCTTGAAGATTGGACTTTATGCCGCTGAGACTTAGCTTTTGTCAACAACTCAGAGGCGGAAGTGAGAGCTCCGCGCAACGCAAATGAAGTCCCGGCCGGAACACGGTGCGCTAACTAAAAACATAAATTAACGAAGCTTCGAGGCAGGTAAATTTTCCTCGAGGAATTTTAGTAATCGAGGTACTCGAATCATTCGAGGAATCGTTTCAGCCCTATTTCAGATACATAATTTCTTTTTGCAAATGAATTAACACAAAGCTTTAAACTTTTACAGCCACAATCATTAATCATATTAATCGATTGTTGAAATAATCTTCTGCTAATTTAGAAATCAAAATCGATTAACAGACTTGAAAAGTTTTAGAACAACCTGGTTCAAATTCAGTAAAAAATCTATTATGTTTTACTGTCCAATTATAAATCACTAAATAATCAATCCTCACTGTATTGATTGATGCAGCAGAAAGAGCATTTTACATAATATTAAAAGGATTTTTAGCTTCACTTTGGTGGAAATGATCAAGGCTTCACTTAAATGGATCCTGTTGTTGTACTTTGGGAAATAAAATGTTTATTTTCCTATTGAAAATACAGGAACTGAATTATTTTTATTTGCTTTTTCTTGGGCTGCCCAAGCCTGGTGTAAAGTGTCAAAGATAACCATTGACACTTTACACAAGAGGGCAAGTCATAAAATCTCAGTCCTTTGCAGGGCAACATAAAGACCTGTGTTGCCCTGCGAAGGACAACACAGGTCTTTGTTGTCCTTCGCAGGGCAACACCTAAGGAGAATTTAGAGACCAATCAACCTAACAGTCATGTTTTTGGACTGTGGGAAGAAGATGGAGTACCTGGAGAGAACCCACGCATGCACAAAGAATCCAAGACCTTCTTGCTGCAAGGCATCAACATTACCACCCACCAACAGGTCACCAATAGTTCTGATACCTAACTCTTTCCCTTCCACTTTAGATTCAGGTTACATAACCTGAATCTAAAGTGGAAGGGACAAATGAGGGATTCTTTGCTATTGGTAATAAGATGGATATAGACTCATTGCCAAATTGGGATTTTATCTGTTTCCAAATACGTATAGTACTGTGGATGATACAGTTATTGTTATATGCCGAGGTGTCTATAGTTGTTGGTGACAAAATAAGAGCACCAATTTCATGAGGGCTGCAGTCAGTCTTCCTTTTCCATTATGATCGCCTTGGATTGTGTAAAATTGCGATCTAGCCAAATTGTAATAGTGCGAAGCACACAAGAGTAATAGTAAAATAAAAAGTTTGGGAGGGCCAGTCCGCCCTTCAATTTTGCCTTGCAAAGGTGAGTTTTACTAATTCGGTGCATTTTATAGTCCCATAGAAATGGAATGATTATAGAGTCAAGTTTCTTTAAAAAAAATTCTTAGGTAAAAAGATAGGAATATTTTGAAACAGGTAAAGGATCTGAAGGAGAAAGAAAATGGAAAATGGAGCCAGATAAAAACTTCCCCAAGGTCGCCATCAGGGGGCAGCAAAGTAGGAGGAAAAGACCAAAGTTGAACCTTCAGCAGCTTACTGGCTTTCTGCTAAAAATCAAGCATTGACGTTCAGTTACAACCAGGACACCTCTGGGACAGGTTCAGAGGATGTTTATGCTGATTCTGCTGATGTAATCACTGATGATGTGATTAAGATACAAGACACAGACCAGTTGACTTGTTTAGATTCACACCTGGTGCTAAAGTTCCATACGGAGGATCTCTATGAAATGTAGATGCATAAAAATCAAACTTAGTCTAATTTGTGGTCTTTAATCTGAGCTTGCTTCTTAAGAGTTATTGTTTGCATCTCTTGATTTCTTTGTGTGTTTCTCACTGTGTGAAGCTTTTCTTACCTGTTCAGATGTGTGATTATGTATTTGAAGATCTGGTAGTTGATGGGAGGAAACTTCTTCACAATCTCTCGCAACACCTCTAGCCGCTCAATGTAGTCCATGAGTTCTAACAGACACACACACACACAATCATGCATGCACGCACGCACGCACGCACACACACACACACACACACACACACACACACACACACACACACAGGGAAACTGACATTTTACAAACAGCTTGTTTGTGTGTGTAGATATAAGTATAATCTTTTTTTTATTCATTAAAGAGTGAAATACTTATGGCGTTTATTTAATTAATATTTTGATGCATCTGCATCTCACAAATAAAACAAAAATAAGTGTCCAAGAAAAATGCTAAATATTAAAAGCATATTTTAATGTATATATTTTCAGATATTAATTTTTTTATAACTATTTTTCTAACTTTAAAGGGGACATATCATGCGTGCAAAATCCACTTTTTTAGCTCTTAAAGGGATCCAGGATTAGTTGAAAATGTTGGCCTAAATGCCACACTACAACACTGTTGGCTTTAAGAGCGCAGTGTGAGAGAGCCGAACACAAGTTCTACATTTGTGTTCTCAACATTTTCCTCCAGAAGTCATTTGTACAAGCAAAACTAATGAAGGCTTGAACAGGTGAGTGTTACCTTCACAAGCTAAAAACAAATGTCATGTGGCCAGTTTTTATCCACAAAGCGCCTATGACAGAACAACCCGGCTTGAGAGTGAAAAATGTCTCAAGAAACAGACAGACATCACTGGAAGGTCTTTGGAATGCTAAAGGAGTTCTGCGGCAGTAGTATCAGTGACACTACTGCTGCCTCGTTTACGTCCAGACCAAGACCAGATCCTAAGTAACTGTTACCGGACCGGACACAGAACTACAGACACTGGAAAAAACACAGGAGAAGCAGTGCTGGGAGCTCTTTTAAATGCTAATGTAAAACCACAACAGACACCGGACGAAGACCAAACCCTAAACAGCTGTTACCGGACCGGACAAAGATTAAGTCTATTGTTACAACTAATCATGAATCCTTTTTTATACATTTTTTGCATACTTTGAGTGCCTAGGAGTGCAAAAAAAAATATTCTCTCCCAGTTATGTGTAGATATCTTTATACTCATTTTTGGGTTATATTTTTCAGTTTCTTAATTTTTCACTTTAATCTTTTTCTTGTCTATGACGTCACCGTATTTGCTGTGGATTTGCTAAACGAGGTCATGGCTATTCAGTTTTGTAAATCCAACACTTATTTTCCTTGCAGCAATTTTGTAGTCCAAGTTCAGTTTTGCCAAGATTGCAAGTAAACAAGTCAAAATGTTCAGTTCTAGTGTTGATTAGTGCACACAATTTCTTACATCCTCCCACAGCATCACAGCCTCTTCAAAATGTCTGGTTAAATTTTATTTTTCTTGGGAATTTACCCAAGAAAAATCAGTGGTCAGTATGTGTTGAGCACATACTGACCTCTTCCAGTATCAAGAGGGATTCCCCAAAATTCTGTTAGAGGGAGGCATCAGTTTCCTCTCTCTATGGAAACAATGAATACAGCAAAGCAATTAGCTCCAAATGACGCTAAAAAGACAGCAAAGCTTACTTTAGACATACATTTTGTGTTGATCCTGAGGCCCTGGCTGTTGTGAAATATTTTGATTTAAAACCAGCAACAGATTTCATAGGAAATAAATGAATAATTAGTTAATACAGATACAAGACTGACTTGGGAATATCAGCTAATTATATTTAGAATTTAGTGAAATAAAATTTTTAACTAACAGAGTTTTATTTGAAACAGGACATTGAAATGTGAGATGTTTTTTTAAACAATAGTTGTCCCAGCAGTTTTTTTTCCTGTTTTTTTTGTTATTTCCTTTGTTTCTCTGATCAGTCCACTGCAGTATCTGTTCAGCTGATACTTTTTTTTCTTTGTTTTACTTATTAAACGGACAGAAACAAAGACCAGCATCTCCGTGATCATTTTTGAAGCTCCTGTCTCTACATTGGGCATTGATTTGATAGTAGCATTGAGCCTTCTGCTTCTGTTAGTAGTGTGTGCTAGCTATTAGCTGCCTTCTTGAGGATATAACTGTACTGCGTGTTTTGAAATTAATTATCTCGTTTTGTTTTTGCAATTTTTGCCTTGGGGAATACATGCAAGTGCATTCAGTGATGTCCTTGATGCTCCGTTAGCTAACTCCTTAATTATGTTTTGGCTTTGTTTATTTCATTCATACCGTGATAACTTTAATATTTTAAAAGGTATCTGGCATGCATGGATACTATAGTTAAACTACGGTCCATATTGTAGGCAGTTGGTATGGATCCACTTTTATACACCATAAGTGAATCATTTACATGGAAAAAGGAAGGATTTAAAAGCATGATATATCCACTTTAATCTCACCATTTGAAAGACAAAAGTCTGAATTCTGAGATTTAGCTCAGAAATGTTTATTTTGTTTGTTTTTTTCAGTGACATAAACAGAAGTGTTGATTTAAGTGTTTAAGTATATATTAAAACATATACTTAAATATGTAAACATATACTTAGAAAAGTATATGTTTTAATATACTTGTACATTAAAACATGACAAGTATAATCCTTATTTGATTTATCCATCTTAGGATCACATATATTGGAAAACTGATGCAGAGCAAGCTTTTCACTTTGCCTCATGTTAACAGGAATAGAGTTTGGTTTAATCCAAGAGCTGCTGCATTTCACAACTTTACAAACAATGAAGTAGTGTGATTTTTTTTTCACACTCTGGATTTCTGAATGTTTGTTGAACTTTAAACATCCAATAAAAAGCTTGACCTTCAGGTTTCTACCTTCTAAACCACATGTGTCAAACTCAAGGCCCGCGGGCCACATGTGGCCCGCCATGTCATTTTATGTGGCCCCCCAGCGTCCATGATTGACTTAAAATAGGTTTTGAGCACGAATTGACAACAAACTACATCTCCCATAATGCATTCCGATTGTTACCAGCCAACATTACAGCTTCTCGCCACTAGAGAGCAGCAGAGTCACCTTAAGCTGCTTATTGATTTTACCAGCGAATAAAACTGAGACATCAACAAGCTAACAACAAAACGTCCAAGAAAAGAAAAATCGATCTACAAGTAAGACTGTGAATGAAGATGTGTGAGTTGGTGTCAGGGCGGCAGGTCGCGCTAGACTTTTTTTGTTATCCATTATCTTGACCGACAACATAAAAAAAAAAAAAAAAATTGGCCCTGTACTATTTTTATCCGTGAAATTATAATCATATTAACATCGGCTATTTAGCCGCATTTTATGCGGTTTAGTGAATATTCACCGTGAATCCTGATCCCATCACAAATTAAACAGATAAATGCATCTACATTTTTCTCCGTAGTGACAAAAAAACCACTGACTGAGGCCCCAATAACTTTTAATAAATTAAATTAAGCGACTTCACTTAAATTAGCATCACTTCACCCGCTGGGGTCTGAACGCTGGGTTCAAATCTGCAGAAAAATCAGACAGTTTGGATCCAAACTGTCTGATCCAACTGTTTGGATCAGACAGTTGGATCTGTCTGATCCAAACAGATCAACTGAACTCTGAGTGTTTTACCCTGCGGGGTCCGGTGTGCGCTTTAAGGATTTTTTTTTTTTTTCGCTTCTCCGAAACGGACAGATATGTTTCGTCTGCAGCTCCTCCAGAGCGGCTCTCCTGGGTAACGTGAACCCAGAAGGCTCCATTTGTTAAATCCGCTGGATGAGTTTCTCCCAGCGGTTTTTAATTCTTCGCAGTGGCGTAACGTAACTGCCTCCGCAGTGGTTGAGCAGCAGACTGCGCATGTTACAGTCTAATTAACTTTTGCATCGTCATTTATTTCCTCAAGATAAACTGCCAGCTCCTCAAATGGATTAACACAAAGTTGCATTCTCTTTAGTTTTCTCTGGTCTGTAATGGAGACTTGAATTTAACGCGCCATTTCAAACAAAGGTTTCGAATGCGCTTCCTAACCAGAAGCTCCAAAGAGTTATTTAACAATATGAGGTGTTCAATTTATTTTTAACATTGTATTTTCATACATTTTATGCTAGGGTTGCCCAAGTCTAGTTTTCCAGAGCTACCATCTGCAACTTTAGATGCGTTCCTTCTCTAACACACCTGGATCACTGACTCATTATAAGGCTCTACAGAACTGAGTTGCTGCTAATGAGGGAAGTCAACCTTTTGTCTGGGGTGTGTTTTAGCAGGGATGCATCTAAAAGTTGCAGTCTGAAGGACTGCAACTGGGCACTCCTGATTTGTACCGTCAATGTGGCCCTTTGAGGGGGGCCAATATGCTGAAGTGGCCCTCGGTGAAATTGAGTTTGACACCCCTGTTCTAAACCTTAAGAGAGAAGTCAGAAATGTAGTAGGTGGAAATGTCTGTTGTTAATGGATTACTGGTGGTTCTTACTTGCAGCTTCCACCAGCTCTGGGTGCAGGCTGTAGGGGATCAGAGGGTCAGGCAGGTCAGCAAAGAAAGCCTTCAGCGCTCCAGCAACAGCATTCACTGCCAGGTCCATCTCTCCAAAATCAATGCTGTGATCTGCACAGAGAAACATGACACAGCAGCAGAGAAGGTTTATTCTTTGCAACACAACATGGAGAAGTGCCTTGTCCAGAAAAGGCTTTACTGTATCTATCGACTTAAGGAGGTGTAAGCCAGACATTCAAGGCGATCATAATAAATGGGGAAAGGGTTAGGGCTCACTAAAATATGACAATAGAAGATTGAAAAAACATTGCCTGGTCTGATGAGTCTCTATTTCTGCTGCGACATTCGGATGGTAGGGTCAGAATTTGGCATCAACAACATGAAGGCATGGATCCATCCTGCCTTGTATCAACAGTTCAGGCTGGTGGTGGTGCAATGGTGTGGGTGATATTTTCCTGGCACACTTTGGGCCCATTAGTACCAACTGAGCATCATGTCAATGTCACAGTCTACCTGAGTATTGTTGCTGACCATCTCCATCCCTTTATGACCACAGTGTACCCATTCTCTGATGGCTATTTCCAGAAGGACAATGAGCCATGTCAAAGCACGAATCATCTCAGACTGGTTTCTTGAACACGACAATAAGTTCACTGTACTCGAATGGCCTTCACAGTCACCAGATCTCAATCCAACAGGGAATGGGAAATTTGTATCATGGATGTGCAGCCGACAAATCTGCAGCATCTGTGTGATGCTATCATGTCAATATGGACCAGACTCTGAGGAATGCTTACAGTACCTTGATGAATCTATGCCACGAAGGATTAAGGCGGTTCTGAAGGCAATATGGGGTTCAACCTGGTACTAGAAAGGTGTACCTGATAAAAGCAGACATTTTTACTTTTGTATAATATTTAAATCAAACTTTTAATAGACAAAAATAAATAATATATTGTTGCATAATATCTTTAATCTTCAGCCAGATGCTGGATGGCATCCCCTCTGTCTATTGACTGAGAGGATGGACTCACCTGTCTGTCATGTCTGTCCCCCTCTCTGTTTCATAATAGTATGATCCCATATCTTCACACGTGATTGGCCACAGGCACATGCAGAGAAGGAGAGGAGGAGTATTGAGCCTATTTTTCTTTATCTGTGTGTCAGGAAGCCTGGTTGTCCCACTCAACAATATATTTATCTAAATATAACAATTTATATTTAAATTAGTCTAACTGCCTTTGGTCTAATAATGACTGAACAGATTCTAAGTGCCTCTGCCTCCATGTTTTGTTTTGTTTTGTAATTTGCAAATTTTATTGAAAATTATTTTCCATACAAGTGTT
Source organism: Poecilia mexicana (assembly GCF_051168715.1). Taxonomy (NCBI): domain Eukaryota; kingdom Metazoa; phylum Chordata; class Actinopteri; order Cyprinodontiformes; family Poeciliidae; genus Poecilia; species Poecilia mexicana. The sequence goes on from NW_028263391.1 coordinate 78,697, forward strand.
CATCCAAACTTTTTTGTTTTTTTTATAAATGTTCTACATTGCCAAGAGAAGCTGCACATGCATTCTGTACCTGCATTGGACAAAACAATTTTGCTATTCTGTATATTACCCAATCTACCCATACACTTACTAATTAAAAAGAAAAAAGAAAAGAAAAATTCAAAATCCAGTTTTCTTGTCTGTTGTTCTCTTCCAGGTCATGCCAATTTGAAATCTCTTCTCACTGAAAATGAACTGTAAGCAAACTATTTACAGTCTGTAGCACCATAGAATACCCCAAACCAACGGTGAAATAAAACCCTGCTGTGTCTTTTCCACATTGCCTCCAACATTTTGTATCTTGGTATTTTCTTTGTGCTAGTGTAATGAAATATCTTACAATATTCTCCCAGCCAAACTCTCTCCACGAAAGGGAAAAATATGTCCTCCCAGCTCTCCTGTGACAGTCCACAGTGAGCCTCTTTTTCCCATCTTACTTTTATGCATGTTGTATTGCTTTTCTTCAAATTTTCCAATCCTGTGTACAATTTAGAAATTATTTTCTTCCCCACCTTCGATTCATTTGCTGAAATAAACATCGTAACTAAGTGAGTTGAGATTCCAACTCAATCGTCGTATGTTTCGGACTATAAGCCGCTATTTTTTTCCTACATGCGGCTTATAGCCCGGTGCAGCTTTTCTGTGGATTTTTCATCAACCACCAGAGGGCTCTTTAGCAGAAAGTGAATCATTGGAAGTCAAAATTAGAAATCAAAGAAGAAAGTGTTGATTTTCATTTTGAACAAGTCATGCTAGCAGGAGGCACGATGGAAAAATGTTTTGTGCAAGCATATGTTTTCCACGCTCCTTCAACCTTCCTTCGGGGAAGAGGGGGATGGGGGGGGCGATTTATGTTTTTTCGCATCCACCTGAATAATGTGTAGTTGCGCCACTGGGGCTATCGATCTGGCAGTACAGATCGGTAGCTGCTGCACGTCAGCTTGGCGTGAACGAATCCATGGTTTGGCGTTGGACACGCAGGGCTGCGTCCTTAATAGGAGATTAAGGCCCTCTGCTGCGTCCTTGTGGAAAACCGAGAGCGGCAGAGATACCAGTGGTTTATAGCCCGAAGTGGCTTAAATATGTACGTTTGTTATGGACCTTTTTTAAAAAAAAAAAAAAAAACTTTGTGGGTGTGTGTTATAGTGAGGTGCGCTCTATAAATATGGTAAATTTATCTTTTTATTTTATTTTATTTTTTCAAAATATCTTTATAGAAATTTTTGCAGTTTAGACAAATAGCTTGAACATTCTGCATGGCAGCAGTAGAAGTGGTACTGTTCAGGCCAAAATAAAATACAAACAGAAATCAACAAAATGCCTCTCACCATCCTGGTTCTAATGCAGCCCATCACATATTCCACATATCTTTATATTGAGATATTAAATTCAGCAGTGTATGTCCTCTAATAGAATTGCCTTTGGGAACTCCAGTTAACATGTTCTTCAGTCACTTGTACCGTCTTCTGGGATGTTCAGATCTTTGACATACTTAATGAAGGGATTCCAGATGAACTCAAACAGATCCTGTTTGCCCTTTAATACATATGTAATCTATTCCAGAGGGAGGACAGATCCATTTCCATATTTGACTTGTTATTGAAGCCCATCGGTCATTTGACAGGTTATAATTCATACCCTTGACTGATGCACATGGGCAGACATTATAGACTTTACGCAAAAAGTTAATCACAGAGGCAACTAAAATCAATTAATAATTTTTAAAAATCCTTTCTGAATATCATCTCATGGACACTGAACTAAATGCGTCTTGCTGACCAGGAGCTTACAGCGTGTTGAAGAGTTATGGACATGAAGCTTTGGAGCTGTCAGAGAGCAGTGGAGTTTTGAGAATCTCCATCTTCACATCGGCTGCTGTGGCCTTGGTGACGACTGAGGATCTGCATCTTCACATCCCAGAGGACCATCTTCTTTTTCCAGGGGATGAGGACGCAGACCTGTAGGAGGGTGTTGGGTTCCCAGCATGTGAAAGGTCTGACCTCGAGGAGGGGGTGTCGAGAAAAATCGAGCTCATCCCACTTCCCCATGCTGGAGATTTTAGTTTAATAATAACAATAAATAAAGTTATCTTTAAAACTAATTACACAGGTGACATCAAGACCCAACAGTAGAGTCAGACAGTAATAAAAGTAATCTGGTTGTGTGTGTTATTGTGTCCTGCAAACTTTGCTTTAATTCTACTTTTTTCTATTTAATCATAAAAAATCATAGTCAGACAGAAAGAGAGTCATGGAACAGGAAGAGCAGGTTTCCTGAAAAAAGAGGAAGTTTCCAGCCTGCAGTGATTAAAAATAGTTCAGACTGCTCATTTTGAGCATTAAAGGTTTAAAGAATAAAATCTAAACATTTTGAGGAATTGGATAAAACCCAGAGTAAAATACTTGAATTAATAATGATAACTTATGATTAAACCAATAATTAATATTGGTTTAACCAGTGGTTGATGTTGATTTGATTATAAGAATATTTACACTTATACTTATGAAAATACTTAAAAGTGAAAGAAGTAACTGTAACATGGTGTCAAATAATTAGAATAATGAATTATTCTTGGTTTCTTTTCAGAAATGTCTGTAATAACTCACATCATGATTATAATAAGAGTAACTAATAAGTAATGGTTATTATAAAATTATAAATGAATGCTAAATCAGAGAAACTAAAAAGTTATAAATGTGATTTTGAAATTGAACTTGAAATGGTGTAAAATGTGTAACTGTAACTAAAGGTCACTGATGTTGTGTTGGAGGTAGATGGTAGGTGAAAAGTCAGGGGGAAAGAGGAACCGAAAGGAGGGCAGAGGTGACCAAGACATTAGGTCATTAGAACAGACATGTCTCCAAGATGGTGATGGATATGAGATCATCTGTCCAAGCAGAAACAGGAAGTGAGATTTTTGAGATGCATGAAGGAAACAGGTGCAGAGGGCAAACAGAGAACTTCAGAAGTTCAGTTCTAAAAAACAAGGGAGTTCATCTGAAGGTTGAGGCCAACCAAAAGGCAGCTGACGTCAAAGAAAAACGCACGTGAGGAAAGAAAGTGTGTGGCTGCTGATAAGAATAAAAAGACACCAGACAGGAGGATCGAGGTTCTTTGTTCCGCAGCGTTCGAGTCGAGCAGATGGAGACGCAGGACCAACGGAGGGTTGCTTGCTGATACCCCGGGATGATGAGACTGATTGCTGCACAAGGAAGGAACAAGATCCGTTTACCCACAACCCGGGATTTTCATTCGACCGCAGCCCTACTCTCAAGCCCAAAGGATTACAACTATGCTACAGTGGACATGGGGAATAGACAAAGATCACATTTGGATAAAGAACTGGGTTCGTTGAGGATTCTCACCAGTTCAACTTTGGATTTATTCTGAAAGGATTCTGCCAAGACAAAGACAGGACTCCATCCATGGATGTTAAAGTTTTCTGCTGCCAAGATCATCTCTGCATCTGGGTTTGAGTAATTCTGCCTCCCCCCAAAGCCTCTATTTAGCTTAAGACACAGTGTAGGATTAGAAGAAGGAGTAATTTCTGATGATTCTTAAAAGTTTTAATTTCTTAATTTTTTATTGGAATACTGTATGCCTTTTCCCTTGCTAAAGCTTGCTAATAAAATTACTAAAGTCTAATTTGATGTTGTGGACAGTTAAATTAATTGAGTCATTTAGTCATCTGATCAGTCATCTGATCATTGTAAAATCAATGCTTGTGGTCCTAGTGAATTATGGTGGCTTCGTACGTTCTTTAGTTCAGATAAATAATGTCCCTGGGACTTATTCCTAGTCACTAAAATTATCTAAGCCGGTTACAAGTGCACGTTAATTACAGGGGAAGAGCTACCGTTAACAGGAGTGGTTCATGAGTTTGGACACCGGCGGGGCTACTCCGAGGTCTGAATCGTGGACTGAAGCGGGGCATAACATCTGGATGAAGGCAGTTAGAGCTTAGACGAATCTTCCTCTCTAAGTTCTTTAGAGAACTTTTATTTATAAAAGTTCTCTAAATTCTTATCTGCGGTAATACTCTGGAATTAGAGGCTTTTCGGACCCGTGAGACGGAGAGCTGGTCAGTAGTCAGTCCGCTGAAGTTGGGAGGAGTTAGGGGCGTGGCTGAACACTGAGAATTAACAGAGCGCATCTGGTTCAGAAGCGTATTCAAAACCTTTGGTTGAAATGGCGCCTTTAATTTCAGTCTCCATTACAGACCAGAGAAAACTAAAGATAATACAATGTTGTATTAACCCATTTATAGTCTAAACAGAGAAGCCGGCAGTTCATCTCGAGGAAATAAATAAAGGTGCAAAAGTTAATTAAACCATAACACGCGCAGTGCGCAGCACAACTAATGCAGACGCGAAGAATTAAACTTAACTCACCCCGCGGTTTTAATAAATGGAGCTGGAAGACGATACCCTACCACGTCCAGAAGAAGAGCGGCGCTCAGGAGGAGCGTGGCAGAGTAAGATCTGTCCGTTTCGGGGAAGCAAAACCACGCAAAAAAAATTTAAAAATAAATGAATAAAAAAAAATCCTCGTAAAAGCGCAAGTCCGGACCGCGCACAGGGAAAAAAAAGTTCAATTGATCGGTCCAACTGACCGATGAACTAGCGCAGAGTTCTATGCAGATGCGAGGAGGACTACAGATAAATTAATTATTAACACACAACTGAACAATTTTAGAAAGTTCACTGATGAACTTGTGACTAACAAAAGAACTTCCAAGAGTGGGGTCTCCATTTTGACCCTTTTTGAGCCATGATGGAAAACCTGCCCAAAAAGGTTTCCTCTCCCTGCCAGAGGGAGTAGGCCTGTTACATTCAGCTTTGTTCATATTTACTCCACTGCTCTAAAGTTCACAAAAAAGGGGAAGATGCCCTGACCCCAGTGAAAAAATTCCCTCAGGAAAAAATTCTGTTAACTTGACCCGAGTGATCATTCACTAAACCCCTTGTTTCTCCCCTCAAACTTGAATAGACCCATTCAAAGAAAACTAAAAGATCTTAAATACCTCTTAGGTATTGTATTATATAAGGCAGTGGTCCTTAAATCTTACCTTGACTTCTCTTAAAACAATGCAGTCATTCTTTGTATCCTTTTACTGTATCTCTGGGTGTCTGTCCTTTCTTGGCCCCGATGGTCTTCCAAGTTAGGCATCTATCTGATCTTCTCCAAGCTGTTCTCCACTGACCTGGTCACCGCCACCTGCAGCCTTCACTCCGCCATGTCTTTGGTCGCTTCCTCAGCCGTGTTGTAGTGCGCTGAGGAAGTGCGCGTTTCTACGAGGCATCTCCCTCGTAGAAACACGCGCAGGCTCGCCGGGAATGGCATCTGGAACCATATGTTCTTCCCCCACAGAACTCTTTCCACTTCCACTACTCCTTTTGTTTCTACAGCACCTCCGGGGCATAGTCATGATCCAGAAAAACTTTCTTCCCCTCCTACATGAATCACTTCTTCTGCTATGCCTTCTTTATAATCTCTTCTTTCACTCTGAAGCTCATAAATTTTGCCACTATAGATCTTGATGGTGAATCCGGGATGCAGATCTAGAGCCTGATGAGTTCTAGATCTGGAAGGGAAAAGACGGCTCCTGATCGAGTTTCTCTCTCAAAAGGTTCTCTATGTAACGGATCCTTTTTGCATTCTGCTGGTTTTATTGATTGATCAGGCTGTGACACGGTTTGTCTTTAAAAGGATGGTTTCTCGATTTATTCTGACGAGAACAACATATAGAAAACAACCGTGTTATAGGTTGCCTTCTCCAAGTCCTCTCCCGCAGGACAACATGACAAAAGGCGGCAGGGGACCATGTCTCACAACTTTCAAATATGCAAAATAAACCTTTTGTATACAACATATCTGATGAGAACAACAAACAGAAAACAACCATTTTAAAGGCTGCCCGCTCCAAGTCCTACACAAAACAAAAGTACATAAAAAAATTTACTTAATAGATCTATAAATAAACTGAATGTATTTAGATGAAAAATAAACAGCACACACCTCTCCCACAGGACAACATGACAAAAGGTTAAAACAATGACAGAGTTGTTTCAGTCAGATAAGGAACAAGACAAATAATAAAAAAAAGACATTTTGTGTAATTATAACATAAGAGAAATACAACCAGGTTACAACTATAAATTCCGTCATCAATCTGGTGCTATGGATTAACTGATGGCTAAATTAACTGGTTGAAACCTATGCACACCGCAGATGTTTCGAAATTGTAGGTGGCTGTGTCGATGCCTGCTGAAAAATGCTACTTGTGCGACAAAACCATTTGCAAAACTTTACTATAAATCCCATTTGACACACACATGTTTAATGTCACATGTGGAAATTATGTTTCAAACCAACATTCTACAGAGCAGCATTCAGTGTTCTTCGAAAACACTGCATTTGAGCATAACCAGATCAATGAGTAGCTTTTCTCTCTTGCTCTTGGTGAAAGCGGACGCTTTTTTCCTCTGCTCCCTCCCTGCCCATGCCTGCCCTGCTTGCTCTGTTTTTGTCTTGTCTTTTTCTATATTTTTGGAGCCCTTCTTTGCACATCATCCAAATCTACAAATTATGGATCTGGTCAACCGATCTCTCAATGCAATTGATCAAATTTCTGACAAGAAGTCTGGGCACAGGAGAGCCCTCTTGTCCTGCAGGGACACACCCAGTGGGATTCACCCTGGATTTATTCATAATAACAGGATTTCTGCTGTTTGGAGCTTGTGGATTCCTGGATTATCGACAAATTTGTGACGGACTTGGCTGAACTAGCAAACACTCAGACTGTTGGTGTGGACAGAGACGAGGACTGAGATGTATTGGAGAGACTTTAGGGAAGATTGAAATTTATAATCTTCCCGACCTAAGACATTCTGTATCTGAATTGGCTTTCCCCGTGTGGCCTTGGAAGGGTTGCATATCTCTAATCTCCTTGAAGATATGTAAACACAACGCTCCTTCCCACCTCACCCCCTCCAGTTTCCATGGAGCTGTGGAGCTGAGCGCTCCTATGGACATCATTCCTCGATAACAAACACCGCTGTCGGACTATGCCAGGGACCACAGCCACCTGGCTTCATGGCCTTTTGATGTCACCGCATTCACTCATGTCTATGTTTTGTCCCTTTGTTTTGTCTGAATGTTGCCATCTGCCCTAATGTGACCGTTCCTCTTTTCCTTTGGTTTGTTATTTTATTTGTATTTCCTTTTAACTCATGTAGAGCACTTTGAATTGCCTTGTTGCTGAAAATGTGCTATATAAATAAAATTACCTTACCTTACCACAATTCCATTCACATTCAGATTGACCAGAATAAATTAATTCCAACTCATCAATAGCCGGTGTTCTGTCAGATCAGCATACGCTGTCAGATCGTCATAAGCTTAGCACGAACTCACTGCTATATCTGTCAGAGACGTCATTACCATATGATTTTATTTAATCAGCAACATAGAATCATGACGTAGATCGTCATACACTTTGCAGCTGTATGGCATCCTGACTTATCGGTTAAATAGGTTAATGAGTTTTACACGGACGTGTGTGGTAGTTGACTGCAGCTGCAGTTAGACCCTGCTTTAAATACACTTTGAAACCACAACAACGCATGTATATCTATCTAGCTATCATTGAAAACAATTTAATGACTTATTTTCGTCATAACTTGTTGTGTATGCTAAACTGACAACTCCTCTGAAGGTTGGACTTCTTAATGCACATGCACAGGCATGGAACTCACTGCATGTATGCTATTCTGACAGCATATGGTAATCTGATAGAACATCGCAATGTAAACCTAAGTGGCTAGTTTCTGCTTTTTGTAACCAGCACTGATCAGAAAAACATAGGAATTGGCTCCCAAGTACCTGTAGTGTGAGTTGCTCAACACTTCTAGCCAAGTGTGTGTTGTTGGCTCAGATCCTGTAATGCAACCGCACTTCCTGAACTTTTTTTAAGCGATACTACCCACAGGAAATGTCACTAAACAATGAGGTTGGTGTCATCATATTTAATAAAATTTAAATCACATACCTGATGGTATTGCTTGTGGTGTTTATGTGTACAAATAGAGAGGAATATAAAGTAATGTCGATAAGTTGTACTGCAAAAACATCTAATCTAAATGATATAAAGTTAACAGCCAATGTTATAGTTGGTGGTGATATCCAAATTGAGAAGTCAAAATTATAACAAGTTCCTACATTGTAATATCAGATAGACTATGAGCCATATCTACAGTATTTGTCCGTGTGTCCTCTACTGGAGAACAGTTTACAGGCTGTTGACAAGGGGAAATAAACTTAAAAACAAAACGACCCCCATTAAGACCTGAATTAACTAGTGACAGTCAAACAGGGTCCTCAACGCAGATGTTCGTAAAAAATTAGGTGACTGTGTCGTTTCCTGATCAAAACGCGACAAACGGATATGAAAATGTCTCTACTTTCTCTAAGATCTCTTCAAAACATAATAATTCTTTGTATATGAAGGAATATTGAAGAATATATTGAAAGATCACTAACATATACCACACTTCAAGAGACTGTACTAAACAATCAGAATTTGTACTATCGCCCCAGCATTGTTAGAGTACTGACGATTATTTTACGTTTTCTCAGTCTTATATTGACTGACAAGTTCTGCAAACTTATCAATAAATGTAAACAGTTCTGATATCATGCAAACTAATTAATTGCTCATTTAATGGAAGCCACATTATTTCGTTTGCACCTTAAGACATCTCTGGGCTGGAGACGCAAAGCTGTGCAACTTGTTAATCTGACAATATTCTTACAATTAAAGTTTGTCTGGCAAACCTGTCAAAAAATATTACCTCCAAAACATTGGCAGCAAGTGAATATTATTTTTTAGACAATAAAATAAACTGGCCTAAAAAGTGGATCAGAAGAAAGTGCTAACTAAACTCGTACCAGCGGTCCCTGAGTTCCGAGTACTCCGAGTACTCGGTTCATGAATCAAGGGGGGAGTTCATTTAAAATCAGTGTTGAAGTCGTAAGCATCATCTGTATAAACGGTAGAAAGGCTGATGTCGACAGGGACAGGCTGGAAATGAACCTTACTGGGTTTATCTTTGACTGTTTTCTGCAGCTTCTCAAGTTCCTCTGTTTCATGCAACTCCTCTGTTTCTCCAGGCTAGCCAAATTGCTGCCACAGTTGATGAACCTGGTAACTTTTCAGATGTTCTTCGTTAACGTGACATAAATAGGTTATAATGATTTTCATTCAGTCAGGACTTTACGCTGACTCTAGCCACATGCGTCACAGGTAGATTCTAGTAAAGCATTGATTAATGCCTGGTTTTAAAATTAGTTAACTGGACTTGTAGCCATTATTTTGTGCCCAGGTGGCTGGACACCACACTGCACGATCGAAACTAAACTATGACGACAGCCGAAGGTCCGATAATCCTACCTGTAATTGATTCCCATCTAACAGACACTTAGTGCTTTAAGATTAACTGGTGACACTTTCATAGTCTCCGTTTGAGTGAAGACTTTAACCCATTTCTGATGTAAAAGTATACAAGACAATTGTTTTACATTGTCTCTTATGGTTGAGTATTAGGATCACTTCATGGAAAAATAAAGATCTTTAATTAAATTATGAGAAAAAATATCAATGATAAGGAAGAAATGACATAGATCTGCAGTACCCATGTCTTCTGAAAATGAACTAAAAAATAAGCTATAAGATGTTACAAAAACAGTGTTTAAAATTTTGCTACTGTTTCTGTGGATATCTATTTGAAATATCATACAATATGAGGGAGATGCACATTAAATGCACAACAATACCAGTTTAGACTTTGAGCAACTTGGTAAAACTGTATTGTGTAACATTAAATCATGCTTGGCTGCAACTGTATCCATGGCAGCTCTTCTTCTATTCAGTGTTTGTAGCTTGTAGCTCCGCTCCTGCTACTAGTAGCTTCACCATCAGTTCAGTGTTAAACCAGCTGATGACGTTGCTGTGATTCACTTTGTCTGGTATTTTTGAACATATGTTTTGGCAGTTCTGTGATCATGTCAAAGCAGCAACTTGTATTATTTTTTATTTCTGTTTGAAGGCTGCCCCCTTCCATGGAAGGACAACAGAAAATCGCTCTTATAAACATGTAATTACTAAAATCACGATACCCTGACTTTGTATCCCTCTGAAAAATGAACCCACTTAAATAAAGAAAACCCTCCATGGTGATACCACGATAGAGAGCGTTCATTTTATAGCGGTAACACCGGAGCTGCAAGTGGTCCGGTATGAAACGGGTGTGATAGAACAACACAGCACTTTTAAATTTCAATAATCAGAATACCGAAATTGTTTCCGTTGTTTTAAAAGGTTTATGTCAGTCTGCCTTTTCCCCATCGATATGCTTCCCGACTGCCCTGCACCTTAGGGGGTTAAAAATAATAATAATAATAAAAAAAAACCGACGCACACATCGCGTAAAACTGAAACAGGAGAAGCGGGACATAAAACGGAGCGTCGAACTAGATGTGAATTATGGCATAAAAACAGAGAATCCGACGCTGAACAGTGAAAAATCAACACATGATGTGAAACATGACGATTAGGCGACGCAGCAGGTGATGAGTGAAGATTACTGATGGTGAGCGTCAATAAACAATAAGTGATGCCCCTCCTGAAAGCTCTAGTTTGCACAATAAATGCCATGTGGGTGAAATTTTATGGATGATTCTCTAATGTCCCATTCTCCTGAAGGCAACACAGAGCTGCACCACCAGAAACAGAAACACTGAAGAGAAGAAGAACTATGATTAATGTAGTTACAGTTCTATCCATGTTGTAATGTTGCAGAGCTCAGTCATTTTGCAAATAGTCAAATAGTTCAAAGTTTCAACTGGCATGTTGTACATCTTTTATCTGGTCATTCTGTGGAATATTTAACAACTAGAAAATGGCACAAAACAAGAATATTAACAAGAATATTTTTTCCACTCTGGCTGCTGTTAGGCCTACTGATTTTAAGTTGAATGTTCATTGCATTTTTTGTAAACACCTGTGAAAATAATTTCTATTCCCATGGCTTTTTTGTTCTCTGGGAAATTATTTTTGATGATAAATACAGAAACAACCATAAAAATCAAAACATCTACAATAGTGATAGTAATATTAATGATAAAATAATGGTCAGTGCAAAGTAGCCTACAAATTCTTTGGTGGGGGGCGGTGAGGGACCTGGATAAAGGCTGGGGGGGGGGGGGGCGCTGGCCCAAAAAAGGTTGAGAAACACTGAATTAAAAGAACACATAAGGAGGTCATTTTCACAAGCTATAGAAATATGGGTGAGAGATAGCACTAACGTGTTGTAAATTGAGGCTAACACATAAGAATCTATGGGTATGGATAAAATGGAAAACGAATTAACCCATTTTTTTATTTGCTCTACTAATGAGGGCCCATCTGAAAATATTGTATGAGTTTACAGGGTAGGAGTTCAAAAGCTTTGTACTTCTTCCTGCTCCTTTTCCAGCATGTTAAGATTACTGTGGTACAAAAAAATGTCTTTTGCATTCCTTGTTCTTGTGCATGATTTTATTCTAATATCATGTTTTAAATAAATAAATAAATATTAGATTCTTGATTAATATTCTTTGTTGTTGCTATGTTGTTGTACAGTGTTTTAAGATCTTGTTCAATGTGGCCCTTTTTATCTTTGAGCCCCTACCGCTCCAAAGGTCACTGCATGACCCTGAAAATTGGCCACAAGGTTGCAATGCTAATCAAAACAAAGTTCTGCTGTGAGCACAGCAGACTCTGCTCAGCAGAGCCACTGAAAGAGTGGGAGTAGAGAGTAGAGGGGAAAAAGGTGGGGAGAAGGCTCCATCTCTTTATGTTACTCTCTCACTTTCTCTATCAAAAGCAGCACAGCGAGCAGCACACCATACGAAAGTGTGGTGTGGTCCTTCTCTTATAATGGAGAACAGCTCTCAGAGAGGAGATGGTTCCCATCACTCATTTCAAAGAGTCAGCTCTAAGAGCCAAATCGTTTGGTCACCCATCATTACAGGTCACCACAATACAACCAGCCAATAAGCTACATTTGCAGAGAGTAGATCACTAAAAAACATTAAGATTCAAAGTCTCATTTTTGAAATGGAAGCGCAACAGTTTAGTTTGTACACCCAGTCTAGGTTGACCTGCTAATAATAAACAGTCATGTCTAGCTATGGATTCTGTGTTTTCCTCTTTTTATCCTCTTCTATCTGCTTACACACACACACTGTAGCTTACATAACCATGTTTATGTGTGACTGCTGCCAGTCGTATGTAAACAGACTGAAAGTGATTAGACTATCCTTTAGGTAGGGTACAGATTGCAGAGAAGAATAAAAAGCTAAACTTGCAATACAATCCTTGCCTCACTTGGTTCCATCCATAAGGTGAGCTAAGTGTGGCCCAGCGCTGGACGGTGAATATAACTGTGTATCTGTTCCATTTGTATGACATGTATGGCTTGTAACATTTGATCATTTTTCGGCATTGAAGCCTGTTTTTATATCACCAAATCTCATTATTTCTCAAGCTAATTTACACTGAGGGGTTCTGGTCGGGCCCTGAAACTGGTTAACAGATCTGGTGGAGCACAGAGATAAAAATGAATGAACTCCAACAGGATGCAGGATATTAAGGCACTAACATCAGTATCAGTCTGATAAATAAAACTGGGTTGATATTAACTTATGTGTATTGCCATCTTGTTGTCATTTCTTTCTGGAGGGGGAGGGCAGGAGGTTGGCTATGTGGTATTTGAACCCCAATCCAGAACCAGACAACATTATGGGTGATGTATGCTGGGAAAAAGCTTTAGAAGTTCAACTTCTCACAGCCAGCTCAGCAAAGTTGGTGCCATCAACTAACTCACTCACTCTTTGGTTAGCTATCTGCACAGCAGCAATTTCAGGTTTCAGGTTCACCATGTTTCATAATTGCTTAAAAAAAGTTTTTTAAAAAATGGAGAAATTAGTAGAACAGCTGGAGATGGAACTGTGGATAAAAGCTAATCAATAATTATTGATGCTGACTGATCTGAAATCTTATATTGTGATACATTTTTCAGCCATAGCATTTAGGCCTACCGTAAACTAGAAACTAGAATTACTTTCAGTCTATTAAATGTGTTTAGTCACTAAATGTGTCTGAAGTAGGTTTCGCTGTGAGCATATATCAGGACAGATCAAAGCTTACCTTGATCAAACTGTTTCTGAAGGTTATCTTGGTCTGTCTTGTTTCCACTGACACGGTAAACTCCCTCAGTCGTTAGACCTGCAAAAACACAGACAATGTTCCTCATCAAAAACAGGCAAAAATTAAGTTCTGCTGTGTTAAAGCAACGTTACATGTGACGAAGATGAGCAGAATGTTATGTGTTATGACCAGGGGTCACGTTAACAGAATATTTTTCATATTTGAAACCTGCCCTTCATTCACACCCTTGACTGGTGCACATGGGCAGACAAAGTTTTTACGCAAAGAGTGCATTGCAGAGGCAACTAAAGTCAATCAATAAAAAAAAAAAATCATCTCATGGACACTGAACTAAATGTGTCTTGCTGACAAGGAGCTGACAGCGTGTTGAAGAGTTATGGACATGAAGCTTTGGAGCGCATCTGGTTCAGGAGTGCATTCAAAGCCTTTGGTTGAAATGGTGCCACTAATTCCAGTCTCCAGTACATGATAGAGAACATAAAACATTTAAAAGAATGCAATGCTGTTTCCATTTATAGTCTAAACAGAGGAGCCGGCTGGCAGTTTATCTTGAGGAAATAAAGGCTCAGAAGTTAATTAGACTGTAACATGCGCAGTGCACGGCACAACTAATGCAGCACACTGCATTAGTTGTGAGCTGTGATTTTAACAAATGGAGCTGGAAGACATTACCCTCCCACGCCCAGAAGGAGCGCGGCAGATGTAAGATCTGTCTGTTTTGGGGAAGTAAAGCCACACAAAAAATCCTTGTAAAAGTACACGCCTGGACCGACACAAGGTAAAAAGCTCACAGAGTTCAATTGGTCAGTTTGGATCAGAAAGATCCAAAATACTAATGAACCAGCGCAGATTTCTCTGCAGATGCGACCAGGAGGAATTTGTGAGGCTGTGCTTTCAGACCCCAACAGGTGAAGTGCTGGTAATTTAAATGGAGTTGTTTAATTTGTTATAAGTTATTGGGGCCACAGTCAGTGGTTTTTGTCACTACGGAGAAAAAGTTAGATGCGTTCATCTGCTTTATGTGTGATAGGATCTGGATTTATGGTTCAACTAGGTGAATAAAAATAAATAATAAAAATGTGTCTGAATAGCCTATCATATCATATTAATATGATTATAATTTTACAGGTAAAAATAGTACATGACCGATAGGCTGTACGTCAAAATGACAGACAAAAAAAAAGTCTAGCACAACCTCTGATTACGACTGGACTAGTGTGCACACTTAGGTGCCAGAAAGCATTTACTTAGCAAAAGACAAAAGGCTGCACTATTGTTTAAACACTAAATATTCTCGAAATCTTACCAGCAATAATAATTGAGGAAAAAAATCATTAGAAATTAAACCAATTTTGCTTGCCTTCCAGCTAAGTTTAGAAACTCAGGTTTCTAACCTCCATATGTTTTGATCAGATTAAAGCTGTTTCCCATAAAATTACTGAGAGAAATAAAGCAGTGTTTCACATAAGTTTCACACTTTTGCTAACGCCAGGACAGTTTTCTGGTGGCAGGAACAGCACAGTGCCTTAAGCACTATGCTGAAATATAGTGAAATATTTAGAAACATCATCAGCTCTATTATCTATGAAACTCAGTTATTCCTTTTTTCAAGTTGTCTAACGTCTGACAACAATAAATGAAAGGGCTATAAGAATTGAATACACTTTTTTCAATATTCCAAGGACATTAAGGTTTTTAGCTGGAACTTTAAAAAAATGGAAGAGCAACAGTTTAGTTTGCACACCCAGTTCAGTCAACCTGCTAAAAATAAACAGCCATTTCTGGCACTAACATTGTCTTTTTTTTGTTATATTAATGTGCTGTGTTGCAGCTGACTTTGTTCACCTCTAATTCATCCAGTGGGAGACCAACACAGAAACTTTGAATCTTGTATTATATCAGATTTACACACTACATTTAACACAAGTAACCACAGGCAACAGCTAATTTAATCCTGTTTTTTGTCACCTAGGGGCTCATGGATAAAGCGTGTGTACACACAAAAAATGTGCGGCTCCATATTTTACGCACAAGTCGGCATGTTTAAAAATTAACTTTGCGTCAAAGTTTTTGTAAATATATGCACACTTTTTCCGTGGTGTGAAAATATGCGGTAGCACGCAAACATTTTCTGTGAACAATATCATACTACAATGCATCAAAACTCACCTAAATACACTGAAATCTAATTACATTTAGTTATTTAGACCAAGAAGCATCAAACCTGATGTATTTTTCATGGTTATAATATTTTATTGTTTAAACTTAAACAATGAAACTGAAATACTCATACTGCTACAAACAAGGACATTGCCATGTTTATTGCTTCATGTGTTGGCAGACTTCCTGATATTTATACTAATTTACATATGTATTTGTGGGTGGTGACAGGGCAGACGAGAAGCTGTGCTCTATTTCCCACAAATTAGGATTTATAAAGGAAAGGTGTGCGTGCACATGGCTTTATGCATTTGGATTTTTATGTGCGCAGCACTTTTCTAAATTTGTCCGTATACTAAGTTTTATTGTGAAAATTGCGCACTCTTTTATGCATGAGGCCCCTGATGTTTCTGTTGTCAGTCTGCACTGTTCAATAAACAACAAAATAGAAGGACATAAACTTAATATTACTCATCATCCCCCTTATTCTCTACCACCTACAGTTCCATCTAATCTGAACAATCAATCAATCAATCATGGGGTGAAAGTAGTTTTAAATTCTTGGGGGTACTATGACCAATATATATATATATATATATATATATATATATATATATATATATATATATATATATATACACACACATATAAGTTACAACAGTGAAATTGAGCTATGCAGTGTGGGTCCTTAGGCAAGACCCTTGGAGCTATATAGCCTACCTCATACCATGAGAGACATTGACATGCATAACATGCCGGCTCAGACGTCGCCCGGCCAAACAAGGTCTGCGTCAGGTGCTGGGGAACCAGAGCACCTTGATGACAAATGGGCTACTGATCTGTTGGAATGCTACTACTCAAGTAACCCTAGTCAGAGGGGCTACATGCAAAGAATGAGGGAAAAATGGTTAGTTCGACATCCCCAGTCTACAATGACTGCTAAACAACTGCGGATGTTGTTCCAACATCCGCAAACAGAAACTGCTATCATAACTTGAGATTGATGAGGTACAACACAAATGCTACGGCAATGGGGAGGAGCCTGGATGTCAGGACAGGGGGGAGTTAACTACAACTACCCCAGAGATTGGGTATGTAGCCCCAGTAATGAATGAACCATCAAAGCTGAACGAGGCAGCAGCTGACCTGAGAGAGAGAATCATGGCCCGGATGAACACCAGACAACCCCGACGCCAAGTACAGCGGCTGAGTGAAGTACCATCAGAAAGTCTCATTGAAGATGTGAATGCAGCATTGAGAACGATCCCTACCAACACCATAACAGAAATCAATGAGCTGATATACAACTCAGCATCAGTGATCCTTGATATGCTTGGCTATAAGAGCAACCATAAGACCCAATATCCACCATGGAAAAGACGGTTAGAGGCTAAGATCAAGATAACAAGGAGGGAAGTGAGCCAACTGTCAGAGCTCCATAAGGGTGCAATGAAAAGATCAGTACCTAAGAAGTACAGCCAGATGCCCATACCTGAAGCACTCAAAGCTGCCAAACAAAGACTCCAAGCCTTGGCCAGCCGCCTAAAGAGATGAAGCAAGCTCATCAAGCAAGAGAGAATGAAGCCAGGAGGATTAACCGGCTCTTCTCCACCCAACAAGCTACATGAGCACAGCACAGAAGGACATCGGCATAAATAGCACTGCTGTTCTGCATAGGCCTCACCCCCTCAACAAGACTGGCTACGGAAGGAACAATAGCAGACATAGAGCACAGTTACAAGTACCTGGGAATACCACAAGCAAATGGCAACCTCGATGAGGTCACAAGGAAAGGAGCCACAGCCAAATACCTCCAACGAATAAGGCAAGTCCTGAGAAGCCAGCTCAATGGCAAGAACAAGATCCGTACAATAAACAGCTATGCCTTACCAGTAATCAGATAACCCTGCCGGAATAATTAGCTGGCCAATGGATTAGATAAAGGCCACGGATGTTAAGACTTGGAAGCTCCACCCCAAATCCAGCACCCTGAGACTGTACACAAGCCGTAAGGAAGGAGGCAGAGGACTAGTGAGTGTGAGAGCCACTGTCCAGGATGAAACATCCAAGAT
This sequence comes from Poecilia mexicana, assembly GCF_051168715.1. Taxonomy (NCBI): domain Eukaryota; kingdom Metazoa; phylum Chordata; class Actinopteri; order Cyprinodontiformes; family Poeciliidae; genus Poecilia; species Poecilia mexicana. The sequence continues at coordinate 96,238 of NW_028263391.1, forward strand.
CCATAAATACATCAAGGACAAAGCCTCAACGGACGATGTGCTCAGCGAATGTCTCGGGCAATGGGGAACAGAGGACGAGGTGCTGGAGGAACCATCATGGGAGGACAAGCCCCTACATGGGATATACCACCGACAAATAACTGAAGTGGCTGATATCAGGAAATCCTACCAATGGCTGGAAAAAGCTGGACTCAAAGACAGCACAGAGCCCCTCATACTGGCCGCCCAGGAACAGGCCCTAAACACCAGAGCCATAGAGGCTCAGATCTACCACACCAGACAAGACCCAAGGTGTAGGTTGTGCAAGGAGGCCTCTGAGACAGTCCAGCACATAACAGCAGGGTGCAAGATGCTGGCAGGACATGGAACGACATAACCAAGTTGCGGGCATAGTGTACAGGAACATCTGTGCAGAATATGGACTGAAAGCCCCGAGATCAAAGTGGGGAACACCCCCAAAGGTGGTGGAGAATGACCGAGCTAAGATCCTGTGGGACTTCCAGATCCAGACAGACAAGATGGTAATGGCGAACCAACCGGACATTGTGGTGGTGGATAAACAACAGAGGAAAGCCGTTGTGGTGGATGTAGCAATACCAAGTGACTACAACATCAGGAAAAAGGAGCATGAGAAACTGGAGAAATACCAGGGCCTCAGAGAGGAACTGGAAAAGGGCTGGAAGGTGAAGACCACAGTGGTGCCTGTGGTCATCAGGGCCCTCGGGGCAGTCACCCCCAAACTGGAGCAGTGGCTAAAACAGATCCCAGGAACAACATCAGACATCTAGGTCCAGAAATGTGCAGTACTAGGCACAGCCAAGATACTGCGCAGAACCCTCAAGCTGCCAGGCCTCTGGTAGAGGACCCGAGCTCAGAGGATGACAGAGAGAGAGACTGTGCTGATGACATTTTTGTGAAGCGATAAAAGCTGGTAGTTCTTGAAATGCTACAAAATAAAGCTGTATTTCTTCCTTCAGCTCTCTGGCTGCAATGTTGACACCTTGAGATGCCATGAGACCTAAATCCTGAACTTCATGGCATGGAGTGCATCCCAGTTTTCCATGTCTGGCATATAACCATTCATTTTTTAAACTGGTTCTATTGATCCTGTGTCCAGACAGAGGGATAATCAGTAGCCCAGCATCATGACCTGTTTGTTCTGAAGATCCTGCAGCTTCATCTTCCTAACATGGCGCCTCCTCACCCTGACTCTCACACTGACAGGAGGAACCACAGAGCTCTGTTAGGTTAAAGCTCATCTTCTGAAGTTGGGATGTTTTTCCTCCAACAGGTTCTAGAGGAATCACCTCAAACCAGATGATGGACTGGATTTTATTTCACTGTCATTTGTGAATGTTAGAGCCTCATTTTCAACAGTGGAGCTTTAAGGTTGAAAAAGGTTTTAATTTTGGAGAAAATCTGATCAACATCAATATTTCCATTAAATAAGAGGCAAAAAAAAAAGTTTGATAAAGGAAAAGCCTCTTAGACTCTGAGCCTGACAGCACCAAACTATTTTTTTATTAGACAATTAATTTAATTTCACATGATTATCGCAGTAGAAGCCATTTGTTTGTTAAATACTTAATGAAACATATTTACCGTGTTCGTTGTTTCTTGTAAATGACATATACTCTCAAAGAACGAGGTAATCAGTCCAAGTTTGTCGTTTATTGAATGTTCAGAAATTACAGCAGCTGTAAAGAGCCACAGCAAAGGTGAACAAAGGTAAAACAACCTGAACAGGTGATCAACTCTAAACCAGTCGCACCTTTTTACTGTCTCTGTCATTTAAGCACACCGTTGCCATGGCAACCTCCTCAGCTCCACAAGCCAACCAGAGATTACGTTAAAAACATTCAGTCCGTTAGATATTAGTGTAGTGGTATAGAAATATACATAATTCCCCACAAATAGTTTCCAGGTGAGAAGTTCCAGTTCTTAAAGTGGGCGTGGTGTATATAAGGAGCTGCGCGTTCAATCAGGATGTGTTTCTTTGTTCTCCCACTGTGTGGTTCGCGTCCGGTGGACTCTAGCAGCGGAAAGCAACAAATCGCTGGCTGGTGCATGTTGCGCTGATGTTCTGGTGGTAGGTGTTCTCTCTCTCCTTGCACTTTAGCTGATCTTGGTCAGAAAATCTAAACTGAAGTGTGATCGTAGGTAAAACGCCACTGCGCTGCGTTCCTTCTCTTCCTCGGTCTGCGAGTGTGTGTGCATGTTGTGTGGATCTGCAGGTAAGAAATTAACACTCATCTAAGCTCCAGTTTCTTCTAGTTTTATAGTTTTATAAATGGTGACAAATTTTTTTATAGGTTCCCCACAGTTGAACCATTGCTGCTCTGTCTGCGTTCGTTTCCCGGATCTGTTCGGCTTTGCTCTGCGCCGTCTACGTTAATCTCCCGGATTTCTGCACAATTGTTCTCACAATTGTTCTAAAGTTGGACTACGGCGGAGTTATCCGCCCTCATTGAAGTGGTGTTTGGGGTGTGGCATCAGCGCACCCAGTTTCATCTCCCGCTGTGGCGTAGCAGGGCCACGCCTGGTCTTAATGTTTTAACTTGTATTGTCTGATTTCTATCTTTCTACTGATTTTGTTTACAACCCTTTTGTTCTTTATTTAGTCGGGCTGATTTTGTTCTTAAGATTGTTATATTGGTTAACTGTTTTTTTGTTTGCAGTTGCTGAGGTCCGGTGGCGGTGTTGGTGTGGTGACGTCTTCCTCGTCTGTGTGCTGTGATTCTGGAGTTTGGGTTGTTTCACTGCCTCTGGTGTTAAAGGTTTTTTTGATTTGCTGTGTTTGGTGGATGTCGTCCCCATAGCACCCCCTCCGGCCGGTAACCTCAGCTGCTGCAGCTCTTCCATTTTCTTTGATTTCCTTTGATTTTTTTTTCATTCTTAAAAAGAAATTAGTTTTAAAAACATTTTTTAAAGAATTTAATGTTTTTTTTATTATTATTTTGAAACCGTCTCGGATGTTTTAATCCCTGCGTAACTGAACCTGTGTTCCTTAAACAAGAGGTAATAATCTGTGGGTGAAATTCCCAGGGTGGCGTTGTTGAGCAATTTACTAAAACTAAACTTCCACAAAATCTGAGTTTCCATCTAGTGTCACCACATTAGGTTTGCAGGTTGATATTTATTTCGCTCCCTGAACACAGCGGTGGTTGATTAGTTAATTTTAAACTATTGTTCTGCTCATTATTTTGGTAATGGAACCGAAACGCACAGAATTGCGCAACACCTTGTTGAAACAATAATCACTGAGATTATTATTGTTGAGTCATTAAGTTGAAAACTTTTTTTTTGTTGTTTAATAAAGTTATGAATGTTTTAAGCCAATCAGAGGAGGACCTGCTGGTCTCAGCCTCCTGGCAGCGTTCAGTTTGTCACCTAAAGCAGAGATCAACTCAAAACCTTCCGCGATCGACGTGTTGCAGCCCTGATATAGTAAAGAACAGTTCAGAAACAATATGAAATGGGAAAAAAGTTATTTATTAACTGATTAAGTCTGTTTGATTGTTCTTGAAAAACTAATCAGTCCCGGCTAATTAGTGGGTGAACTCACTAAGCGAACCCGTTGATTTTTTACAGCTGACAGCCGCTCCCCTCTCTTGCAGGTACTGCGTACCCCCGCTAAATCTTTTAGGGGTATGCAGTACCCTGCTGTACCCCCTTACTTTCACCCCAGTGTTGGTTATTGTTAGGAAATTATTTAATTGTTTAAAAATTGCTTTTTCAATAACTGCTGATGAATGGAAGGTTGTAAATCGGCCTGTAATTCTGCAGTAGTGATTTGTCTAGATTGTTCTTTTTTATCAGTGGTTTGATAACTGCTGTTTTCAAAGCCTGGGGGAAAACACCTGATGAGAGTGATGAGTTTACTATTTGGATCTGATTATTAGCAACAACAGGCAGGACTTTCTTAAAAAAATGTGTGGGTAGGACATCCAGACAGCAGGAACTTGAGCTTAATTGACTTATAATTTCTTTTAGGGTTTTATAGTTAAGTAGTTGAAATTGGGTCATTTTTCCTGTATTTGTTTTATATCAGCATAGCATTGGTACTGCCTTTAGAGTGGATGTGCAGATTAGTCCTCTGATCTTTTGAATTTTCTCTGAGAAGAAACTTGAAAACGTGTTGCAGGCTGCATTAGATTGAAATTCAGGTGGTAATGTCATAGGAGGGTTTGTGAGCCTGTCAACAGTAGCAAATAAAGCTCCAGCATTGTTAATGTTTTTGTTCATGACATCTGCAAAGAAAGCCTCTCTTGCTGTTTAGTGTTTATGTTCTCTTGATGTTTTAGTGTTGAATGATAGTTACGTCGTCTTTCTTTATAGATTTCATAATAAACGTGAAGTTGAGTTTTATGCCATTTCCGTTCGGCCCTACAGCAGAGTTGTCCAGCAGATTGAACTGTTTGTGCATTTCTCCATGGAGATTTCTTCCTACCAGACACAACCTTCACTTTAATGGGAGCAATGTGATCAATGATATCTGAAAGTTTGCACTGAAAATAATTTACCAACTTATCTACGTCATTACAGCTTAAGGGCGAGGAAGCAGAGTAGATTTGATTAAATGTTTCTGCTGTGTTTTCTGTGAAAGTACGCTTTGTGATAGTAGCCGTTTGTCCAAGTGGGCCAACGAATAAAGAACTTTCAAAGATGACAGCAAAGTGATCCGACAGCGCGACAACAGTTACAGAGACATTGAAAATATTTACACCCTTACTGATAACCAGTGGTGGAAAGTAACGAAGTACAAGTACTTCGTTACTGTACTTAAGTACAATTTTCATGTATCTGTACTTAAGTAGATTTAATAATCAATCAATCAATCAATCAAATTTTATTTGTATAGCACATTTCAGCAGCAAGGCATTTCAAAGTGCTTTACATAATTTTAAACAGTGAGAAAGAAAAAGTAATAAAAAGATAAAAAGAAAAGATAAAATCACAGCCTAACAGGACAAGGCCTCCAGCCTTGCAGCACCAGGCTCCGTCCGCCTGTTTCGCGAAAATTTTGCGCTAGGACTTTCGCTGTCCTATGCGGATTTTGTGCATTAATTGGTTACCTGTTAGTCTAGAATTTACAGGGTTTTATATACGCGCAATGACTCCCAGTCACTCGCAAATACATAGAAGGCATCAATTGCCATAAGCAACTGTAAACAGGTGGGTTTTAAGTTGAGATTTAAAGGCACCCAGTGTTTCAGCTGTTTTACAGTTTTCTGGAAGTTTGTTCCAAATCCGTGGTGCATAGAAACTGAATGCTGCTTCTCCTCGTTTGGTTCTGGTTCTGGGGATGCAGAGCAGACCAGAACCAGAAGATCTGAGGGGTCTAGATGGTTGGTACAGCAATAACAGATCTTTAATGTATTGTGGTGCTAAACCGTTCAGTGATTTATAAACTAACAACAGTATTTTAAAGTCTATTCTTTGAGCTACAGGGAGCCAGTGTAGGACTTTAGAACTGGTGTTATGTGCTCTAACTTCCTGGTTTTAGTGAGAACGCGAGCAGCAGCGTTCTGGATCAGCTGCAGCTGTTTGATTGATTTATTAGTCAGACCTGTGAAGATGCTGTTGCAGTAATCAATACGGCTAAAGATAAACGCATGGATGAGTTTCTCTAGATCCTGCTGAGACATTAGTCCTCTAATCCTGGAGATGTTCTTCAGGTGATAGAAGGCCGACTTTGTGACTGTCTTTATGTGGCTCTGAAGGTTCAGGTCAGAGTCCATCACTACTCCCAGGTTTCGGGCCTGATCACTGGTTTTCAGTTGTAATAACTGAAGCTGAGCATTGACTCTAGTTCGCTCTTCTTTCGGTCCAAAGATAATAACTTCAGTTTTGTTTCTGTTCAGCTGGAGAAAGTTTTGGCCCATCCACACATTTATCTGATCTAAGCATCTGTTCAGTGATTGGATGGGTTCAGAGTCACCTGGTGACATCGTGATGTAGAGCTGTGTATCATCCGCATAGTTATGGTAGCTAATCCTATTTCCTGCTATAACCTGAGCCAGCGGGAGCATATAAATATTGAAAAGAAGGGGTCCTAGGATTGAGCCTTGGGGTACCCCACATGTGACCTTTGACCTCTCTGATGAGAAGTTTCCAATTGAAACAAAGAAATTCCTGTTCTTTATGTAAGATTCAAACCAGTTGAGCACTGGACCAGAGAGTCCGACCCAACTCTCCAGTCGATTCAGTAAAATGTCATGGTCAACAGTGTCGAAAGCTGCACTGAGGTCCAACAGAACCAGCACTGTGGTTCTCCCACAGTCTGTGTTTATATGGATGTCATTGAACACTTTTACAAGGGCCGTCTCCGTGCTGTGGTGAGCACGAAAACCAGACTGGAAGGAGTCAAAGCGATTCATTATTGTTAAGAAGTTATTTAATTGTTTAAAAACTGCTTTTTCATAATGGATACTTTCTACTGTTACTCCACTACATTTTACAGTAAGTATCTGTACTTTCTACTTCACTACATTTCTACAAAACTGTTGCGTTACTCGTTACATCCAAGTAACGAGTAACTTGGATGTAACAGTTACATCCAAGTAACTGTTACTTTTTGTCCGTTAAAATGTGAAGTTCAGGGTCTTAAGGTGGCGCCGTAGAATCCGAGCAATAACGTGACTTTGTCTGTTTTCACCCATCGCCTCCACCTTTACTCGAGGTCCAAGACATGCGCAGTGGTTTCCTCTGAGCGCACGCTCAGAGCATCAGTAATATAATAGCGCTGCATAAAGATATGGCGACATGTAAAATAAGCAGCGCTTCGCTGTCAGACGGTGGGGACTTCGTCCAACTTTAGCGTCACCTGGAAGGAAACCTTAAAGAAAGGTAAGCTCCGTGGACGTGATGCTAGCAAAGCTAGCTGTACAGAGACACATATGTTGCATCTGCGATGAAAAAAGTGTCACTCATGCACTGAATTATTGTTTGGAGGTGTTGACTGACATATGTCACATATATGGGACAACGCTGTCACCAAAGTGCAATATAGTAATATGACATTCAGGAACAATCCGATTCTTCTGGACGGATCTTGATTAGTCAGTCCTATATGACTAAAGCCTCACTGTGAGCCGTTCTTTGTTCTTGTAATGCTCTGCGTGGTACACTTCAGTAGCTATTTCATTAAAATATATTTATATTTATTTAATTGGCGAACAAATAAAACAAGAACGTAAGAATACAGAGCATCCTCATTGCTCTTTGTTTTCGTCACGTCATGGTGGGAGACATGGAGGGATTATAAAAACAGTCACGGTGCTACTTCTGCTTGGTTATTTCTTGCTTATTGGGCCTTGGACAGTGTTCATAGTTGAGCATTGTTAATTGCTATGTTTAATGGTGTAGACAGTTGTTATTTCTGACATGGGTAATACGGGCAACCGCCCAGGGCGTTATTTTTTTTTAGGGATGGTAGGAGACCTCTGCGGATTGTGGCACAGAGATGAAAGCAAAACAGAATTAAGAAGAGATTGAATTGATACTGGTTAAATTTATTTCAGCTCTAAGTATTTAATATCTAGGTGTTTTTATGGGAATGTGGATCTTTCAGATCAATTTGAGAAGCAATTTTGATAGGTGCACTTAATTTTATTGTCATGCAGCGGGGTGCTGGTCTTGATTTGGTCTTGGGTTCGGTGATCTAGACTACAACTCTGCTACGTGGCTCCTTGGTTCCATGTCCTCCCTTGCCAGTTGGATTTCTTTCAAAATAAAAGCCACTAGTGGCAAAAAAGTGTAGTTCATGCTATGTTAGGACAGGAGACAAGATGTTTCCATCCCTGAAATTATGATGCATAGAATCACATATTTCAGTCTAAACTATGTTGCAGAGTAAACACAATGAAAACATGCTTTATCTGTGGCATTGTTCATTAAAATGGCACATTCCTGATGTATTAAAATTAAATATGATTTGTTCATTTAATGATATTAATTTTAGGTAATGCATTCAGCAAGTACTTTTAATACTTATTTTTAAAAGCCAGTACTTTTTTACTTTTACTTAAGTAAAATGTTAATGTGGTACTTTTACTTTTACTTGAGTATGTTTTTTGTCTGTGTATTTGTACTTTTACTTAAGTACATTTTTTGAGTACTTTCTCCACCACTGCTGATAACCAGGTCCAGTGTGTGTCCATGAGTGTGTGTTGCTTGTTTGACATGTTGTGTTAAACCAAAACTCTCTAATATATTAAAGAGCTTTACTGCCCCTCTGTCTTGGGGGTTGTCAACGTGAATGTTGAACTCTGACAATTATTAAACAATCATAATCAATGCATACGAGAGATAGAAGCTCATTCAAGTCCGTAAAGAAATTTTCCACATATGTTGAGAGTTTTGTATAAACTTAGTGTCAAAGTTCGTTTGTGGCCTTACCTCAATTCCAAGATACTAAAAAGACATGAAATTACCCAAAGGGATTTTACTACAGTTTATGGTATTCTTAAATATTGAAGCCACGCCTCCTCCTTTTTTGTGTTTTCTATTCTCACTTAAAAAATTGTAGGTAGGAGGCGCTGATTCAATTAGTACGATTGCTTCATTATTGTCATTCAGCCATGTTTCTGTCAGAAATAAAACATCAATATTATGCTCGGTGATGAAATCATTAATTAATAGAGCTTTAGCACAGAGAGATCTGGTATTTAAAAGAGCCAGTTTAAGTGACTTGGAGGCCGAAAGTTCTTCAGTCTGAGGTTTGAATTAAGACCGCTAATTTTTGTATTTCTGTTTTTTGTAACTTTTCTTGTAGTGATCCGGACAGGTAATGTCCTGTTATGCAGTGCTGGGGGGCCAGACACATTCTGGAGGAAGACGGGTGTAAAGATATCTGGACCCCGGTCTCAGACCTCAGAAACGCAGAGTGCTGGATCCTCAAAGGCAGGTGGCTTAGATGAAGTGAGGTCTGCTATGTGAGCGCTAAGGAGAGACGTGCCGAGGGGAACCTGTTCATTCATTCCATCTGTAAATCTGAGAAACTCTGGTCCAGAAGACATTTCTTCATAGGTATCTTGTGAATGCAGTGAATGGGCAGAGAGGGAGGGTGGGGAGGAGGACGGGAGCCAGTCGTTCTGTCCCTAGTTGTTGTTTTATCGGTTTGTTCTGATAAGCGGAGGGTTCCATCCTAGTCAGACATCCTGTTCTTTTGAATCGATGATCACATTGTTGTTTTTGTTGATAAAATGAAAAATGTTTGCAATGAGCAGCTTTATCCCATGTTTATTACGATTGCATCCGCCTCTTCCAAAGAGGTGAAAGTGCTGCCAATAGATCCAGAGGTTATCGATGAAGGTCACTGAGCTGGCAGAGCAGGTTTTAATCAGGCATTGGATCACTGAGAAATTACTTCATTTTTAATGTTCCCATAGTGTTCAGAAGATTATTAAAGTCCTTTTTCAGAATCTCTGATTTTTGCTTTGCCAGATCGTTGGCTCCAACATGCACAACTAAAGTCTCAATATTTGGCTGATCAGTGGTTAGAGAGAGCACTTTGCGAGTCAAATCAGATACAGTGTCTTTTATATTCAATATATGGGATGACCACATTACTCCTCTCTTATGTGCTGAAGAAAGGCACTTCATTAAAAACCTTCAGGTAATACAAACACAATTTTGTTTCATGGCATGCTTTAATATATGCTAAATAATAGATTATTTTATTAGGTACAGAAAATGCACATATTGGGGTTTTTTTAAAGCATTTTTGGCAACTTTTTTCCAAAATACTATGTCTGACTTTATAAATAAAATATTGACTCTATCTCATCATGTTTTCATTTATATTCCTCTATTGAAGTTTCTCAAACTGTTGTCCACTGGCGCCCCCAAGTGGACCACAAGGTACTTTATATAAGCGACTGTTTATATGCCATGACGTGAACTACCGGCTCACTCAAAAGAAATGCTAACGATACCAGTGAAAAGAAAACATCAGGAGGGAATTATGTTTGCAGGGAAAACCCAGGGTGAGTTGCAGAACTTTACTTTTTAGAACACTGTTACAACACAACATACCACCAGCAAGCAGATCTATGTTTTCTTGGCCTGGGGCTGTGACTGTGCTGCTTGTAATATGATAGTGGCAAAGCGGTGAGCAGCGCTGTGCCCAACTCTGACCAACTGTATCATAACACCTAAAATAAAAAATATTTCTTTCTTTCTTTGAACTTAAGGAAAATGTTTTTTTCCAATGCAACTTAAGTCTATTTTCGTCTATTATGCTTCTATCTTACAAATAGCCCTAAAATGTTATTAATGCACACAAGACTTGTAGTAAATTATTTTTTGATTTCCATGTGTTTGACTGGAATGCTTGGAATCCACTCTTTCAGAATCTGTAAATATGTACTCAAAATGCCACAGAGTAGACTTGTTCGTAGTTTTTTGTTTTTGTGCGGATAGTTCCAAGTTTTGTGGTCTGTGAATGTTCGATAAATGAGTTTCTCTTATCTTTGAATGATCTCTCTCACAGTTTCTCTAACATATCAACAATCTAGATCAGTAGTGGCCATCCTGCATGTTTTAGTTCTCTCCTTGGTGGTAGTAACAACATTTTCAACATGTCAATGTTCTTCTTGGGCCTCTAAGGAGCCACCATTTTATCCAGGTGTGTTAAACCAGAGAGAGAACTAAAACATGCAGGATGCTGGCCCCCAAGGACCCACTTTGGACACCAGTGATCTAGAGCTTATTGTCTTTATGAGGACATTTGATTCCCAAACAGGATGGAACACAAGGAACAGATTTGTCCTCACACAACCAGACACCTGGAAAGGGAATAAAGTCACAAATGAACTTTGTGTTTGCATACTGGGATCTGATAGACTATTGCTGCTGTGATATGATCCCTTAGTCTGATCCACACGTCAGCACACATCTTATCACTACTTTATTCTGCCATGTCTCCCTTATCTGTCAAAGTTGGAACCTTGCTCTACCTGCTTTTCTGTCCGTATGTCAGCGCCAATCATGTTATAACATAGACCTGTAGGAGCAGGAACCAGGAGCCAGTTTAGTAAGCAACTGGCTTACTAAAGCCAGTTAGTAAGCCAGTTGGAATTTGGCATCAACAACATGAAAGCATGGATCCATCCTGCCTTGTATCAACGGTTCAACTGTAGTAAATTTTGACTAAATGCATTGTTGCAATACACTCACCGGTCACTTTTTTAAGTACACCTGTTCAACTGCTCATTAAAGCAAATGTCGATTCAGCCAGCACCTCAATGCATTTAGGCATGTAGACATGGCCAAAACAATCTGCTACAGTTCAAACTGAGCATCAAAATGGGGAGGAAATGTGATTTAAGTGACTTTAAACGTGGCATGGCTGTTGGTGCCAGACGAGCTGGTCTGAGTATGTCAGAAATTGCTGATCTACTGGGGATTTTCATGCACATCAATCTCTAGGTTTTACAGAGAATGATCCGGAAAAGAGAAAATATCCAGTGAGCAGCAGCTCTGTGGGCACAAATGCCTTATTGATCCCAGAGATCAGAGGAGAATGGCCAGACTAATTGGAGTGATAGAACGGCAACAGTAACTCATATAACCACTTGTTACAACCAAGGTATGCAGAACAGAATATCTGAGCTCACACGTTGAACCTTGAGGCAGATAGGCTACAGCAGAAAACCACACCACGTGCCACTCCTGTCAGCTATAAACAGGAAACTGAGGCTACAATTCACACAGGCTCATCAAAATTAGACAATAGAAGACTGGAAAAATGCTGCCTGGTCTGATGAGTCTATTTCTGCTGCGACATTCGGGTGGCCGGGTTGGAATTTGGCATCAACAACATGAAAGCATGGATCCATCCTGCCTTGTATCAACGGTTCAGTATTTCTGGGAACCATCATGAACTCATTTCCTTCCTGATAATAAATTCCCCTGGTCTCCCTGTCATTTTGGGGGCCACTTGGTTAAGAAAATACAACCCCCACATTGACTGGGTTAGGCGCGAGGTGTTGGGCTGGTCACCATCTTGCCATTCCACCTGCCTCTTAGCAGCTTCGGTCCCCTGTACTGTCCCTATCTCGGGACAGGAGACCTACCCCAACTTATCCAAAGTACCTGCTGTTTACCATGACTTTAGGGAGGTCTTTAACAAGCATCGAGCCACTTCCCTTCCACCCCATCGGTCCCATGATTGTGCTATCAATTTGCTTCCTGGTACCTTTCCTCCCAGAGGCCGTCTTTTCCCTCTCTCTGGCCCAGAGGATAAGGCCATGAGGGATTATGTCAGTGACTCACTAAAGGTAGGCATAATCCGTCCTTCTTCCTCCCCAGCTGGTGCAGGTTTCTTCTTTGTGGGCAAAAAAGATGGTTCCTTAAGACCAAGGGTGTCCAAACTTTTTTTAGTGAGGGCCAAATACAGAAAAATAAACAAAGGGCCGGGCCACACACTAGTGGTCATATATTGACGCATCAATACTGTGTGTATTTCTAACTCATCTATAATGTGAAGAACATTGCATTCAGTGGGAGCAGTGATGCTGTCCTTTGGATTGAAGGATGGCTGACAAGTTAGGAGAAAGTTTAGTGGTTGAGACACAAATGACTTCACAGAGATGGCTACCCGTCATTCTGGTTCTCAGTCTGCTTTTGTTCTGATTTAACTGAGAAAATGTTCACATATGTATGTTGAGCCGAACAGGCTCATCATTCTTTTTGCGTGGTGTCTCATCAGAGGAAACTTGGCATTATCCAAACTCTGATTGAATTCAGGGAGGGAGAGAAGCTGATGTTGACTCTTCAGAGAATCATCACATTGCATTTCAATCAGTTCTAACTGCAGACTCTCTTCTACTTCTTATGTATCCACCAGAAAGGGGGTCGAGAACAGCTTGATTTGTTTTTCAATGACAGAAAAATCTTGGAAGTGCTGGTTGAATTCTGTCACAAGACATGCAATTGCAGACACATATTTCTCCTTTTTTAGCAGAAAGGTCGGTCTTTGGAAAAGCAGACTTGATTGCAGACAGCACAGGGAAGTGTGCAGGATTAAAGCCGAGGCTTTTGAGACACAACTACGAGTAGTTGTGTCTCAAACAGGCGGAGCTTTATGCAGAATGCTTTCATGTGTGCATACAGTTGTGTCACCAGCTGTTCTTTGCCTGTAGGCAAAGAACAGCTGTGTATTCTGTGTTCAGTGAATTCAGCTGCGTTCAGTGTATTCAGATGATGGGTAAGATCAACTAAAAATGCCAGGTCTGCCAGCCACAGAGGGTCACTTAGTTCATGAAGAGGTCGGTCCTTCTCTTTTAAAAACCGGTCGATTTCTGATCTCAGCGAATAAAACCGCTGTAGCAGAGCCGCGGCTAAGCCAACGCACATCAGAGTAGTAGAGTATATCCCCGTATTCAGCGTCCACGTCAGATAGGACAGCCGGAAATTCTCTATGGTACAGTCCTTTAGCTCGAATTATGTTGACAGTTTTTATAACAGTGTTCATCACATCGCCCAGCTGGACAGTCTTGGCACACAGTGCTTCTTGGTGGATTATACAGTGCATCCTAACAGCCTCACCTCCGCTCTCTTTTACCTTGGCGCACACCAACGATGCCATTCTTTTGCGCTCGCCCGTCATGGCCGGAGCTCCATCCGTTGTTACTCCACAGAGCTTTTCCCATTTAAGCCCCATCTTTTCAACTGCCTCTGACACAGCTTCAAAAATATATTTTCCCGTCGTTGTGCCTTTTAGGCTCATCATATCAAGCAGCTCCTCCGTACAGCAAAAATTATCAGTTGCGCGGCGTCTGTGGAATCTGTGCGCATGCTAATGAGTAAAAATCAAAAGCACAAACTTTGTCTCTCTGCTGAAGTTTCAAGTTAGCTGACAAGTCCTCGATTCTCCGCACCACTGTATTTCTGGATAAGCTCACATTGTTGAAATCAGGCACTTTTTCTGGGCACATTATTTCTGTGACTTTGATGAGGCACTGCTTTATGAAATCACCGTCTGAAAACGGTTTGCCGTGCTGGGCAATAAGTTTAGCGACTTCATAACTTGCTGTTGTGGCGTTTTCCTGTATTTTGTTAGCACGGAAAAAAACCTGCTGTTGAGCTTGCAGGCTAGCTGCCATTTGCTTGACTTTCTGTGTTCGTTCGGCACAAGTGTAAGATGTGTAGTTCTGATATTTGGTCTCATATTGCCAACGGACATTATACCCTTTCATCACAGCAACATCTTCATTGCAAATCAAACAGACACACTTTCCGTTCATTTCTTTGAAAAAATACTCATTTTCCCACCGTGTTTGAAATCTCCTACACTCACTTGCTATTTTGTGTTTCTTTGGTGCTGCCATTTCTGGTAACTCAGTAATGGTTTTTCTTCTCCTAATTTCATTTCTGTGGCTGGCTCTATCTAGTGTTGAAACTGAGAAGTGCAACAGAGTTGAGCTCAAGCTTCTTGTGCGGGCCATATTCAATTATATTTTCAGAATTTGCTGCGCGCCAATAAAAACTGGACCGCGGGCCGCAGTTGACCCGCGGGCCGTAGTTTGGACACCCCTGCTTAAGACCCTGTATCGACAACAGAGGATTGAATGACATCACAGTCAAGAACCGTTACCCACTTCCCCTAATGCAGAGGTTCCCAAACTGTGGGGCGCGCCCCCTAGGGGGGGGCGCTGTGTCATTGCAGGGGGCGGGGGGGCGCGGGAAGCCGTCTGGATGAAAAAAAAAACAAAACATGAACACTGTATGTGCTGGGTTTTTACCTTAGAATGGCCAACTCTCTGTTATTCCTATGTCAATTTGATGTATCAAACTGTAGTAGAGGCTTCCACACTTCCCATATTTGTGTCCTCTGTCACTTTTATCAGCAGTTAAAACTGTTTAATCCGTTGTTAACATGTTGTAACCTGTTTTTCCGAGCCGCCTTTAAACGCAACATGAGCGCTACGACGCTCGCGCTGGGTTTACACCTGTGAAGGAGACCTGCTGCTGCTGGGCGGAGCTACGTAGGTTTGTGTTGGAATCACGGCAGTAAACCAGCAAAACGCAAAGAACTTTTCACAGTTTTTCCCTCCAAACTAACCGACTGAGTTGAGTAAAGTTGTTGGATGCAGGTAATGTTAGCTAAAAGATGACTAGCTAATATCAATACAGAACCTTAAGCTTAACAAGTACCTTGTAGGCTACCGATGTTGGTGTCTATTTTCAGCTACGTACATTCATTTTGCCCCCAAAAAAGTCGATGCCCCCCCCCCCCCGTCACACGCGTCGTTTCAACCAGACAGCTATTTGTAATCCATAGGGGGGGCGCAGAAAATGTTTGGAAACCACTGGGGGGGCGCAGAAGAAAATGTTTGGGAACCACTGCCTTAATGAACACTGCCTTCGACCTGATCCAGGGATTCACTGTTTTTACTAAGCTTGATCTTAGAAAAGCCTACCATCTGGTCCAAATCAAAAAGGGGGATGAGTGGAAGACAGCCTTTAACACCCCAGCAGGTCATTATGAATACCTTGTAATGGCCTTTGGCCTGTCCAACGCTCCTGCAGTGTTCCAGGCACTTGTCATTGATGTGCTCAGGGACATGGTTGGTCATTTTGTTTATGTTTATCTGGATGACATTTTGACTTTTTTCTAGTCCGTTCTGTCATTCTCCACTTGCTGCAGAATAACTTGTTTGTCAAGGCAGAAAAGTGTGAGTTTCACAAACAGTCCACTTCATTCTTGGGTTTCGTCATCTCTCCTAACAGGATTTCCATGGACCCCAGCAAGATGGATGCCATCAAGAATTGGCCCCACTCACAAGACCGCAAGCAACTTCAAAGATTTCTGGAGTTTGCAAACTTTTATCGGCGGTTCATCCGCAATTTCAGCTCTGTAGCTCTTCCAAGTGCAAGTTCGTTTGGGGTAAGACTGCTGCTGAGTCCTTCGAGCACCTTAAGAGGGCTTTCAGCTCAGCTCCTGTCCTCCTCACACCGGACCATTCCCGCCAATTCATTGTTGAAGTGGATGCTTCTGACACGGGGGTGGGAGCCATACTCAGTCAGAGGTGCACTGATGGAAAGACTCTCCCATGTGCATTCTTTTCCAGAAAACTGTCTTCTGCAGAGACCAACTATGATGTTGGTGACCGTAAACTACTGGCAGTTAAACTGGCACTTGAGGAGAGGAGGCACAGGCTTGAGGGAGCTAAGGAACCGTTCGTGGTTTGGACAGATCATAAAAATCTGCAGTACCTCAAGTCAGCAAAGAGACTCAACCCCAGGCAAGCCAGGTGGGCCTTGTACTTCAGCCGCTTTAATTTTTCACTGTCTTACAGACCTGGGAGTAAGAACGCTAAACCAGACACACTCTCCAGGCTTCATGAGACTATGGAGGAGGGTCAAGAGGTAAAGAAGGCAGACTATGTGCTCCCCACGTCAGTGCGGTTAGCAGTTTCCAAGCTAGAGCTGGAGCAGAAAATAAGAGAAGCCCATCAACTAAGCCCCATCCCTGAGAACTGTCCTAAAGATCGACTGTTCCGGAGCAGCTAATACCTGAGGTACTGTCATTTTGTCATGATTCTAGACTTTTCTGTCATCCGGAAGTCACTAAGACCCTATCTGTGATCAGGAGTTGTTTCTAGTGGGGAACTATGCTACAAGATCATCAAGGCTTGCAGAATTTGCTGTCAGGCTAAACCATCCCGTCGGCCACCCTCTGGGCTTATGTGACCCCTCCGTGTTCCACACCGCCCATGGTCCCACATTATCCATGGATTTTATTACTGGTTTACCCTCTTCCAATAACCACTCTGTCCTTCTCACAGTTGTTGATCGTTTCGCCAAGATGTCCCATCTAATGCCACTTAGCAAATTACCTTCCTCCAAGGAGCTGGGAGGGATTCTGGCCCGTGAGGTGTTTCGCCTGCATGGGTTGCCAACTGACATTGTTTCTGACAGGGGACCCCAGTTTGTCTCTAGATTCTGGAAGGAATTCTGTGGTCTCCTGGGTATCACAGTGAGTCTCTCATCAGGGTTCCACCCTCAAACTGATGGGCAAACGGAGAGGATCAACCAGGAAGTGGAGACAAAGCTTCGGATGCTCTGTGAACATGATCCCTCTTCTTGGTCACAGAACCTACCATGGGTGGAGTATGCACTAAATTGCAGACCGTTGCTTGTAAAATTCACTAGCAGTAAATATTGTGCAAGTGAATTGTCCATTCAGGATTGAACCAAAGAAAGCAAGGCAGTTGCAAGCCTTTAAAATTGTGACACTTTTGATGGATCAGATAGACTCAAGAAATTGTAACAGCAGCGGTGAAGGAGGGGGGGCCCTATTAAATATTTTGTCAAGGGGCCCAAGATTCCTGGTGGCGCCCCTGCTCCTTCCACCTGACAAGTTGTCAGACAACAGACAACTGTCTAGGTCAGTGGTGCCCAAAGTGGGTTCTTGAGGGCCGGCATCCTGCATGTTTTAGTTCTCTTCTTGGTTTAATGTACCTGGATTAAATGATGGCTCATTAGAAGGCCTAAGAACATTGACATGCTGAAAAGGTTGTTACTACCACCAGGGAAAGAACGAAAACATGCAGGATGCCGGTGTTCTGCGCATGCGCATTACCACAAGGCAGGACAGATTTATGGGTAGCACAGATAAACAGAACACCTGTCCTCGAGGACCAACTTTGGGCACCCCTCGTCTAGGTTAATGACATCCCGGATTTCTCCTCAGCCTTCAACACCATCATCCCACAGACCCTGGTGCAGAAGCTCTCCTCTCTTGAACTGAGATCCATACTTCGGAACTGAATTCTGACCAACAGACCTCAGACTGTCAGGATCAACAACACCGTCTTCTCCTCCATCACTGGCTCGGGCTGTGTGCTGAGCCTCCTCCTCTTCACTCTGCTGATGCATGACTGCTCAGCAAGACACCCAAGCTGATATATAGTGAAGTTTGCTGACAACACAGCAGTAGTGTGATGCATCATGAACAGTGATGAGTCCATATACAGAGAGGAGGTGGAACACCTGGTGCAGTGGTGCACAGAAAATAACCTCTGCATGAACATGAAGAAGATCAAGGTGGTGGATTTCAGAAGGGACAAGGATCCTCTTCAGCCCCTGTAGATCAGAGGAGCATCTGTGGAGGTGGTCTCCAGCTACAGGTATCTGGGTGTGCCTATATCCAGTGACCTCACCTGGAGTACCAACACTTCATGTCTGGTCAGGAAGGTCCACCAGCGTCGCTACTTCCTCAGGAAGCTGCAGAGAGCTGGACTTGTGAACTCAGTCCTGAGGAGCTTCTATCGGTGTGTGGTGGAGAGTGTTCTCTGCATCACCATGTGGCACAGCAACTGCACTACTGCTGAGAGGACGGCTCTCCAGAGGGTGGTCAAGGCTGCACAGAGGACTATGGGGAGCAGCCTTTCCTCCACCTCAGACCTCTACACAGCACGATGCGGGAGGAGGGCGCTCCTCATCATGAAGGACTCCACCCATCCTGCACACAAACTGTTCCAGCTGCTCCCTGCAGGCAGGAGACTGAGCATCCAGAGCAAGACCATTGGGCCCTACCGACAACGTCATGTGAGAATCACAAGCAAAACTTAGACTCACAAACAAAAACTTATATTATCTTATATTAGAATAGCAAGAAAAGATTTATGACAAGTGCAAATAAGTTTGTTTTGCAAAAAAAAAATTCACTTCATGAGACAAAACTGTGATTTTAATTTAAAAAAAAAGCTTTTCAAGCAAAACTCAGTAGGCTTTTCTCATGGTGACATGCATTAACACTTAAATTTTTGCTTTTGTTTTTTCTTCTTTTTTTTCTGCAGTTCTATGTTGAAGTTTGATGCAGCTCTGCTTTCATGAATGGACCATCTTCATCTCCACTGCAAGTGTAGCAAACAGGCAGCTCTCTGTAGATTACAGTACACTAAAAGGTTGCATTGTGCCCTTGTTTATATTTTTAATAGTATAATTCTGTAAAGACAAAATGTCTGGTGGTCTAGCTCTGATTTACATATCTTGCTAAATTATGGGTTTGAATATTGCAATACTTTCCTATAACAAAATAGACCTGCAGAAAGAAATTACTAATAAATTATCTTACATATGCATAGTTGTATGCTCTATATAGAGATTTTCCTTAACTTTGATTGTATATCTCACAATTTTGTAATTTATCATTGTTTATTAAACTCCGAAAGCTGAGTGGCTTTGTTAATATTCTGTCCTAGAATGCGGTTAGATGTGCCCTTTTTTTGAGCACCTGCCCCTTTTAAGTGGTCTCTGCACGGCCCTGGTGAGCGACAATAAATGATAAGTGATGCCCCTCCTGAAAGCTCTGGTTTGCACAATAAATGCCATGTGGGTGAAATTTTATGGATAATACTCTGATGTCCCATTCTCCTGAAGGCAGCACAGAGCTGCACCACCAGAAATTCACAGAAACACTGAAGAGAAGAAGAGCTATGATTAATGTAGTTACAGTTCTATCAATGTTTTAATGTTGCAGAGCTCAATTGTTTTGCACATAGATCAAAGTTTAAACTGGCATGTTGTTCATCTTTTATCTGGTCATTTTGTGGAATATTTAACAACTAGAAAATGGCACAAAACAAGAATATTTTCCACTCTGGCTGCTGTTAGGCCTACAGATTTTGAGTTGAATGTTCATTGCATTTTTTGTAGACACCTGTGAAAATAATTTCTATTCCCATGGCTTTATTGTTATCTGGGAAATTATTTTTGATGATAAATACAGAAACAAGCATAAAAATCAAAACATCTACAATAGTGATAGTAACATTAATAATAAAATAATAGTCAGTGTAAAGTAACCTACAAATTCTTTGGTGGGGGGCGGTGGCCCAAAAAAGATTGAGAAACACTGCTATAGAGGCTTTGTCTAAACTCAGAAAAATTAATTATCCTGTTCATCTGGTTAAATAACAGGCAAGAGAAGACATTTAAATTAAATAACTACAGTGCTGCTCAGAGGTTTGAGGAAAACTCAAGCTACCATAGAAGTCTGCTTTCACTCAACTTCACAGAAAATGAACTATTTGCTGTACAGATAAAGATGGCAAAGGGTTAATAATAGACCATTCTCATCAGGGATCAGACTGGAATCAATGGTTGCAATGACTAGTGATGAAGAGCCTGATTCTGCTCTGTTTCCATTGGATATGACGTCAATCCAGCTGCCAGCACACAACACACATAACACACACATACTTGGAAAAGAATGTGCAGAGAATGAGACCCCAGCCAATATCAAATCAGTATGAAACCTCAACTTGCTTTGGTTGATTTTTACTCTCTCCAGTTAGTTTGTTGACATTTAACAAATATATTAGGAGATAAAACATTTTTTTAAAAAAGCAATTTTCAACAAAAGATGTAAATAGAAAAAGCAGAAAAGGCAAAGAAGTGCCTTTTTAAAAGTTTTTTTGAGGCCTAATATAACCATTCAGTGATTTGGAACAATGTCCAGTTCCAACCCTTCACCATCAGACCCTTCCTCCCCAGAAACACCTATGCCTATGTCAGCTCTCTTTTCAGTAAATAAAGAGGAAGATTACAAACAATGGACTTTCAATTATGGAAGCGTCAGAAAGCCATTTAATCATTACTAATTCCTTCCCCTCCCTCTCCCTCACTCTCACCTTGCCTTTTATGTGTCAAATACCACTCACTATCTCTGGAAAGAACCAAACATTTAATGAAACCTCCCTGGTCACATTACCCCTGTTTCCCTGCTGTCTGTCAATCACATGAAAGAAACCTTCTCCTACGCCTATAAATGTTGAAAAAGTACACACAAATCACCTGGTACACACACACACACACAAAACTGCATTTACACACAGATCCGGTTATGACTGCACAACTATTTTTGAGACTCATTTCACGCTTCAGGGAAGCTCCCAGATTTGTGTGTAGATGATGCTAGTACATGATAGTAAAAGCTGGATATCTGAGTTTTGCTCTAAGTCTAGTGTTTTTATCCTCTGACGTTTCTCATTGTGCTTGTACCGAAGTGGCAAATACGTTAATTCGGTGGAAAACTGTATATCTCAGCACTTCCTTATAATATCCTAAAATTATTTATAGACATATTGTGCATTCTTGCGCAGTACTGGCGACTAGGTGGTCTGAAAAAGGACCACTGGGTGGCGGAATGGTTCGCTGACCGGAAAAATAGCCAGGCAAACCCAGAAGCAAGACGGAGCGTCCCGGTGGTCTGTCCTCTGAAGTAAGTAGAAGCTAAACCTGCAGGCTTTGCTCTCCGATTATAATGAGACATGGAGTAATTATAACTGATTTCAGATTACGTTTGATATGTCTGGTATTTTGATACTCTGCCCTCCTCATATGTTTCTGTTAGCGGGAGCTAATGTTTATGTCAGCTATGCTACTTTAGCTCTTCGCAGTGTTGAGAAAATAAATTTAAAATAAGCTAGTTTTAAAACTTAACATGTCTTGACTCAAATGCCCTAATTGTGGTTTTGAAATTAGTAATGTATTCTGGCTCTTTGACCTTTAATTTAACTGTAGTTACTGCAGATGGTTTGCTAGGATCGCTTAAACTGCCTTTTGTCTGTGGGAGAACAATACAGTGGAAGTTGTAGCTTTTCACACTCATCTGTGAAAGGCCGTAAACACGGCAGGGGTTTTAGGCTTCAGATAGAGGGTCAGAGATAGCTCCTGGATTGGATGAGCAAAGATACGCCTTATTTGAATAAATTAAAGATAGGAATACGCCTTTTACTATAAAACTTTCTACACAGAAGTAACACATTAGATTTTGCGCTTGCAACTTCTCCAAAGACGTCTTTGCTTTTTGTTTGTCGTTTCCAGCTTTTGTCTTTTTCTCTCTCAGGTAAATTCATGTGTTGTTTGTGCTCTGAGGTTTCTGATGTTATGTGATGTGTTTGTCTGGTGATAGTATGCATCTGTCTTGAATAAATGCTGATTATTGTGACGCTGTTATCTCTGCGTGATCTCAGTCTTTGCGCACAGCATTTTTCTGAACCCGGGCATAAGAGAGGATTTAACGAGTCAAAAGGCTTTTAAAGTTCAAGAATTTTTCCTCTCTTTACAACAGCTAAATGTGGATTTTTACTGCCACACTCAACATAGTTTGAATCTTTAATCCATAAAAATGATCGCTGGGTGATTCTTACAGTATCTGTTTTGCCCAAAAGGTTCCAATCACATTTGTAAGTTATGTTGCTGACTGACATTTGTAGTTTGTGAGATATTCTGATTTGCCTTTTACTTTATTCACTAAATGAATATAATTAAGTGAAATAAACTGCCTTTTGATTCTAATTTATTGAATTTCTATGTGTATAAATAATATTTTATATTTATCGCTACACAGGATGACTGATGGATCGGGTTCTGGTGTTATTTCACTTTCTGGACGATCAGGATCTTTCAGATCTCATCTACCTTCTGATCCGATGGAGCTGCTGCAGGAACACACTGATATAATACAGTGTATTGCCCGGATCTGAGGATACAAGATCCTCAGATCCGGGCATCAATGTCTGGTGTCCTGCAACATTTAGATACGTCCTGGTCCAACACACTTGAATTAAATGGTTGCTTAGGATAGTCAAGTTCTCCAGAGTCGTGCTAATGACCTCTGACCTCATGATTTGACTGAGGTGCGTTAAAAAAGAGACATCTAAAGGTTGGAGGACACCGACCCTTATGAACTGGAGTTAAAGCCCTGCTGTACAATTTTCACTCAATTGTAATCACATTCACTTGCATACAGTGGAAACTTTACCTATGTTGAGGTAGATGATGAGTATTCATAGTGTCTTTACTTTAAAATCTTTTTGGTTTACATTTGTTGAAAGTAAATTACAAACATTTAGCCATAGTTTGACCACTGCTTTATGACAGAAAAAAATTTTTATGTCACAAATATATAATTTTAATAGAGGCATCATTTGATTTATACAGTAGAAAGAAGATGACGAAAGTGTTTCCTGAATTAACTTTAATGTTCGTTTCACTGCACACAAATAACAAATGGAATATTTAAGAATGCAACAAAACATTTGAATCTTTAACAGAATAGGTTCAGATTAACATGGGTGGTTTCACAGCTACTTAAAGTTAACAATGAAATGTCTTAAAACTTACATGGATGTTGTGATAGAAAATTACGTTTTTAGTCTAATTTCATTTTTGATGGAACTGATGATACTTTTTACCATTTATTTACTGAATATATCTGCTGTGTTTTTTTTTTGTATTTCTTTAAGATGTGTTTTTCCAATAAAGAAGTTTCCAGGTAATGTTTAGATGTTTCCACAGTTGTTATAGCAGAAGAGATCTGAAGACATCTTGGGTAAAATGCTTGATCTGGTGATTGTCTTAAAGGACTTGTGGAATGTAGTTTGTACCCTTATTTGACCTGAACCCATGACTGACAAAGACGAATTAGAAGTTTCTCCTGAAATCCTTATCAGTTCTCTTTCCTGCCATAAAATCATCCCCTCCAAGAGGTGAAGGACAGTTCATGAGGTGGGGGTCAGGATTGTCTCTGTGGTCCATCTGGTAGTAGAGATAAGATGAGACTTTGTCTTGCTGTGACTATATAACGGTGTGAAGTGTGTTGTTCAGGGCTCTTCTCCTGACTGCGCTCAGTGACAAGGGTCTTCGAATGCTTTTGCCTTCAAATAAAGAAATGTAAAGATAAAGATTAATCTTTCTCTACTTATTGAAAGATTCTCATTCCTACATAAAATTTCTATAACAATGTTCAAATATTTACTATAATCAATTAACAAAAGAAAACACTTCTTATTTGAAGCTGTGTATTCAATTAAGACAAAGGCCAGCCTGCACAGATTGAGGAGACACCATAACATCTACCAACAGAGCAGGTTAGTGTACTGTAGTTTGAAAGGCGTCTTGGTTCAATTGACGGCTCAGTTTGAAGTTTCAGGTTTTGGTGTTGAACCTCCTAGAATCTCAGCTGCTGCAGATTGTCTGAAGATGCAGAAAAAAGTACAAATAAACAGTTAGTGTTATGTTGATTTTACTGAACAGCTGATGCACCGACAAACCTGACTGTGACAGAACATTACTGAACCTGAAAATTACTTGAATCATCACAATGTATGTAGAATTTTTTTCTTTTTATGTTGATCAAATGTTTTACATTAAATGTTTTGCTGTAAAGGCTATTTTTGCAGTGGTGCTTTAAATCAGAGGTCCCCAACCCCCGGTCCGTGGACCAATTGGTACTGGGCCGCGCAAGAAATAATTAAATATTTCCGTTTTATGTATTATTTGAGTCTGGATGATCTTTTATTTTGAAAATCCTTTAACCGGATTCTCTGTTACTTGCGTGCCAATACTGAGCCCACAAGCAGCAAAATGAGTAAGAAACGGATCAAATGTCTTTGGAAAGCTTCTTTCAAAGGGGAAAAGGCCCAGAGAAGAGACAGGAGGATGGATTTATCCCGGACCGGTAGGTGAGTCAAACATTACAAGCCGGTCTGCGTAACATGCGGCGACCGGCTGCAATGAAGCTTCAAGCTGCTTCGCTACATAGAGACCAAGCAGGCTGTGGATATAAGCAACACCTCGGGTGTCATTGTCTCTCATCACTCCCAGATGGGACCGTCTCGTTGCAGAGAAACAAGCTCAGGGCTCCCGTTAGTCATTATCGTGAGATAAAATTTTCACGAAAGTAAAATGTTTGTTTTTGTGGCGCATCTGTATCTTATTTTGAAGGGATATGTAAACGTTACCATAGCGACCAGAGTCAGAGCGTTTTGGCAGTGGTCAAGAGGAGATGAGTAGAGCTTGTGAGTCTTAAGTCTGGTTTAGAAGGTAAGATTTAAGAATTGTCGGCTGATTCTCCAAACCTCTGTGATCACAGAGCTGATAAAAGTACAACAGGTTCGATCGGTTCGTGTGTCCAAGGCAGGAGCAACACGAACCGATTCCAGTCAAGAACATCGCGATTCCAGAAGAAAATCCACAAAACCCCCAACATACCACACGGGAATTTAGAATGACCAAACACGGATGACGATGTAGAAGCAATAGTGATAGTTTGTGGAGACATTTTAAGAGATAAAAGAAACAAAAAGAAAAGGCGGTGGATAAAAGACAGCAGTAGCAGCCGCTCTATTTGCTGCACTATGATTTGGAGGCGACTATGTTTTTTCATAGTTAACATTTTTAACTGAATAAACAAACATATATAATAATGACCTTTACATATAATAAACATTTCCACTATCATCTCTGATATCCACCGGACTCTCAGTTGCGCGATATGTCAGCTGTTTGGGATTGCCCGCTGTTCTTACGTCACCACGCTGATTGGCTACCTGTTACATTCAGCAGGTTGTATTCTCGTTCCCAGTCAGGGAAACCCCCACTGGCTGCGATAAAAAGGCCAAGACAACCCAAATTGGGCATATTCAGGATTTAGCGGGAACACCAACATGCAGAAGCCTTATCTGACGGTTCACGACCCCCCACCCCCGGGACGCAGCAAAATTTTCTAAGTCTTGAACGGTCCGTGGTAAATAAAAAGGTTGGGGACCACTGCTTTAAATAAATGCATAAAATATTTATTTTCTTAAGTATGTGTTTATTAGCTATTAATTGTGTCAAAATATCAATTGAGAAAGAAATGTAGTGCTTGTGAAAATCGAAACCATCTGAATATATTTTACCATCTACATTAATCAACTTGAAATGAAGACGAACAGGAACAGCAGGTTTGTCCTGGTTTCCAGATGAGGTATATATTTGCTTAAGGGCCGATGAAATGGGGTCTCTGTGGATTTCAGAGATCCAGACACAAACAGTTTAATCTGAAGATTCTGGAGGATGTGTGAATAGGTCTGTCACCATGAAAGATTTTACTGTATGATAAATTGTTCCAAAGTTCTCAACAAACGATAATATAGTTCTTTTGAGACCATTTTTTAAATGATATAATGGTAATGACGAAATAATAATGCAAGAACACATTTTCAAAGGTCATTAAACTTTAAATTCTAATGAACATTTAACACTGGAACTGGAAGACATTTTTAATATCCAGAATAAATAAAACTAATGAATTTTGAAAGTCTTTTCAAACAAATTGCTTTTCAAAATAAGGTCTAATCGAGACCAAAGTACCAAACTGAAGAATTTTATTATCCAGTTTTTGGTAGAAAGAGAGAAAAAAAAGAGAAACAATAAATCATGCCAATGGGAATGATTGAGTTTGTTTTAATTTATCATCCAATTAATTGATTTATTGATTATTGTGACAGGCCTATGTGTGAACATTAGATGAAATCCTTAAATATGTTGAAAAGTCAACATAAATGAAGTACCTTTCATTTTGTTCTGCTGAATAAAGTCTAGCAGCAGACGATGTTCCTGCAGGAGCAGGTTTACCTTCATTACTGCTGAAGCAACAAAATACGGTTTCAGTGATAATGACCAACATCCATAACTGCCATAATCTCCTGAAGATGCTTGTCGACTTCGGCATCATAAAACTAGATCAACCTGGTTAAAGTTAAGAAGATAGACTATGAAACTGTATTGAGTGTGACAGTAAAAATCCACGCTTAGCTGCGAAGAGCTAAAGTAGCATAGCATTAGCTCCCGCTAACAGAAACATGAGGAGCGCAGAGTATCAAAATACCAGACATATCAAACGTAACCTGAAATCAGTTATAATTACTCCATGTCTCATTATAATCGGAGAGCAAAGCCAGCAGGTTTAGCTTCGACTTACTTCAGAGGACAGACCACCGGGACGCTCCGTCTCGCTTCTGGGTTTGCCTGGCTATTTTTCCGGCCAGTGAACCATTCCGCCACCCAGTGGTCCTTTTTCAGACCACCTAGTCTCCAGTACTGCTCAAAAATGCACAATATGTCTATAAATAACTTTAGGATATTATAAGGAAGTGCTGAGATATACCGTTTTCCACCCAACTAACGTATTTGCCACTTCGGCACAAGTATACTGAGAAACGTTCAGAGGATAAAATCACTAGACTCAGAGCAAAACTCAGTTGTCCCAGCTTTTACTAGCATGTAAATGCATCATCTACACACAAATCTGGGAAGCGTGAAATTAAGGGGTTCTATTTGTGGCCAAAATAAGTAGAAGTCATATGTGTAGATGTGTCGTTGCTATGTGTCGTTGGTCTATGTCGTTGGTCTATGTTGCATGTAGATGATGCATATGTAGATGTTGCATATGTCAATGTTGCATATGCGTTCGCTGCATATGTGTTTGCTGCATATGTAGATGTTGCATATGTCTGTTGCATATGCGTTCGCTGCATATGTGATGAACGTCGTTGGTCCATGCTGTTGGTTAATATCGTTGGTCCTTGTCGTTGGTCCGTGTTGCTATTGCCTGTTCTCTTCACCATTAAAAAGTCTTGAAGTAGGTCATGTATGATCAAATTGTTTATTAGATATTACAAAAATGTTGGTCTTTCAATATCAGTGGTTTCAATAAAATTGTTTTCAAAATGTTAAGATTTCTACCTCGTATTGTCTTTAGGCATTAGTCAGGGCAGCTAACGAGGCCAAGGGGTCCTGGCCCAGTGAAGGGGGCGCTAAATTTCTTTTTAAATCTGTGATATACCTTCATTTTAAGAAGAACTTTCACTGTTGGCATGTATTTGAACTTCTCTCTTTTATTTACATTAGCGTACCTCAGTTTTAAACAAATTCTGTAGTTTCCGGCGTACTTCTAAATCTGCTCCTTAGTCACATCTTGTTGGGCCTTCTACTGCCTCTAGTGGCGTGGGGTGGTAACACAACTAATATAATTACATTACTAAATCAAAATGCCACAAAGTATTTATTATTAATTCTGGCATTAGGATAAAAGTTGGGACACTAAACAAATTGTGAATAAAAACTAAATGCATTGATGTGGAGGTGCCAACATCTAATATTTTATTCACAATAGAACACAAATCACAGATTAAAAGTTTAAACTGAGAGAGTGTATCATTTTAAGGGAAAAATATGTTGTTTCAAAATTTCACGACATCAACAAATCCCAAAAAAGTTGGGACACCGCCATTTTTAACACTCTGTGGCATCTCCCCTTCTTCTTACAACACTCAGATGTCTGGGGACAGAGGAGACCAGTTTCTCAAGTTTAGAAATAGGAATGCTCTCCCATTCATGTCTAATACAGGCCTCTAACTGTTCAATCGTCTTGGGCCTTCTTTGTCGCACCTTCCTCTTTATGATGCACCAAATGTTCTCTATAGATGAAAGATCTGGACTGCAGGCTGGCCATTTCAGTACCCGGATCCTTCTTCTACGTAGCCATGATGTTGTGATTGCTACAGAATGTGGTCTGGCATTATCTTTGTGAAAAATGCAGGGTCTTCCCTGAAATAGATGACGTCTAGATGGGAGCATATGTTGTACTAGAACCTGAACATAGTTCTCTGCTTTAATGGGGCCTTTCCAGACATGCAAGCTGCCCAGGCCACCAGCTCTCATGCAACCCCAAACCATCAGTGATGCAGGCTTCTGAACGGAGCGTTGATAACAACTTGGGTTATCCTTGTCCTCTCTGGTCCAGGTGAGATGTCCCAGTCTTCCATAAAAAACTTCAAATCATGACTCATCTGACCACAGAACAGTCTTCCATTTTGCCTCGCTCCATTTTAAATGACTCCTGGCCCAGTGCAAATGGCTGAGCTTGTGGAGCTTGCTTAGAAATGGCTTCCTCTTTGCACTGTAGAATTTCAGCAGGCAGCAGCGGATGGCACCGTGGATTGTGTTCACTGACAATGCTTTCTGGAAGTATTCCTGAGCCCATGCTGTCATTTCCTTGGCATTCCTGTTTGAGGTGCAGTGACGTTTAAGGGCCCGGAGATCATGAGCATCCAGTAGAGTTTTACGGCCTTGGCCCTTACGCACAGCGATTGTTCCAGATTCTCTGAATCTTTTGATGATGTTATGCACGGTTGATGATAACTTAAAAGTCTTTGTCATTTTACGCTGGGTAACACCAGTCTGGTATTGCTGCACTATCTTTCTGCACAACAATGGTGGAATTGGTGATCCTCTTACCATCTTGGCTTCAGAGAGACACTGACACTCTAAGAAGCTCATTTTATACCCAATCATGTTGTCAATTGACCTAATTAGTATTAATTGGTCTTCCAGCTGTTTGTTATATGTTCAATTTCCTTTTTCCAGCCACTTATTGCTACCTGTCCCAACTTTTTTGGGATTTGTAGACACGTCATGAAAGTTTGAAGCAACATATTTTTCCCTTAAAATGTTACACTTACTCAGATTAAACTTTTGATCTGCCATCTATGTTCTATTATGAATAAAATATTGACATTTGCCATCTCCACATCATTGCATTCAGTTTTTATTCACAAATTGTTTAGTGTCCCAACTTTTTTGGAATCCAATTTGTAATTTGCACATATTATTAGGCCCGAGCAGCTAAGCGCTGCGAAGGCCTATTGTAATCGCGCTGTTATTTATTAGGCCCGAGCAGCTAAGCGCTGCGAAGGCCTATTGTAATCGCGCTGTTTATTAGGCCCGAGCAGCTAAGCGCTGCGAAGGCCTATTGTTTTTCTAATGTTTATTATTATTATTAGGCCCGAGCAGCTAAGCGCTGCGAAGGCCTATTGTTTTTCAAATGTTTATTATTATTATTATTATTAGGCCCGAGCAGCTAAGCGCTGCGAAAGGCCTATTGTAATCGCGCTGTTTCTTATTATTACGATTCTGCCACCCTCTTTAGGGGGCTTTTTGGGGGCTTTATCATATTCAAAAACTCACCAAACTTGGCGGGGGCATAGAGCCCGGTGAAAAATTACGTATTTTATGGTCGTTGCAAAAATCGCAAAAGAAACGGCTCAAGGGCGCCACCTAGCAACCTTCAAAAGACCCTTTCCTATTCACTTACTTTATCGTAGAGACTTGAAATTTGGTACACTTGTAGAGCTCCCCAAGACACTCTGAATTTACAATTAATGTCATAGTGCAAGTATCACAGATTGACGGCCATTTTGGATTGAAGTTCCGATTTTTACCCGATTTTGGCCGTTCACAGGGTTCGCATTTTTTCGAACTTGTCCTAGGGATTTCGATCGATCGGCTTCAAACTCGGTCAGATCGTTCATAAGGCATGGCCGATCCAAAGTTATCACAGAGTCGCGTTTTTTTTTTTCTAAGCGGAGTTACCTGGGGTCAAAGTTCACCTAGTCGCCATGAAAAATAAAACGGTTATAACTTTTACAAAAAAACTCACAGCAGCACCAAACTTTCAGTGATTGATCATCATCGGGTCCCCTACAATACCCAATGGTAAAATGATGACATCACTTAGGCCACGCCCCCTGAGAACAGGAAGTGTCATGTTTTACTCTAAACTGTCGCTATCTGACCCCTTTGACCTAATCAACATGAAACTGTGTCCACAGACAGAAAACATGTTGGTGTGTCGTGGATTCCAACCCTGTTTGGTTTTGATGGAGCAGGTGGGCGTGGCCGCATGGCGAAGTGACCTGTAACGCCGTGTCCATACGTTTGGCTGCAGATTCCACAATTTTGAGCCCAGCTGCACCAAACTTGACATGACTGATCCTGGTGGGATGCCTGACGATCCTATATCATCATAGTCTGACGTTATCTAAGCCCCGCCCCCTCAGAACAGGAAGTGACTTTTTTTGACTTGTAAAGATCCATCTATGGCTCTCTCAACCTAATCAAGATGATTCTGTGTTGGATGACAGATAACATGTTGGTCTCACTTGCTTTAAAGCGCCAAGAGGTTTCAGTAAAGGGCGTGGCCGTGGCAGCGCAGCGAAGCAGAGGGAACGCCGCCGCCATACGTTTGGCTCTAGATTCCACATCGTTCAGCCCAGCTGCACCAAACTCACTAGGATGCATCCTTATTCGTCCCCGAACAGGAATCCATAAAAGTCGTTGATGGGCGTGGCCTAATTTCTCTACAGCGCCCCCTAGAATCTTTTAAATAAGCAGCCCCAAGCCATTCTTTAACCTAGAATTATGAAACTTGGTACACTTGTGTATAATGTCAGGACCTACAAAAAACTCTCTTGGAGCCATGGTGCAAACCCAACAGGAAGTCGGCCATTTTGGATCAAAATCCGCCATTTACTGTTTTTCATAGACGTCGGATCTGATCTATCTCCTCCTACAGCTTTCAAGATACAGACTTCAAACTCAGTCAGCAGAGAGTTGAGACATTAAAGGTCAGAAGCTATCACAGGAATTTTTGTATGTTAAAGCATGTGGGCGTGGCTTAGTCCCAAACTTTGACTATTCACCATTAAGCATTAAAGTGACATAACATGCACATACAAGGTCACAGCTGCATCAGACGTTCTATATCTCATTATAGACCAGCCCTCATCACAGTTAGGTGGTCGATTGATGACATCACCTTAGCCCCGCCCACTTCCGACAAGAAGTCACCTGTTTTTTCTACTGTATGTCTTACTTTTACTCTCTAATTCATATGGGTTTAATCCTTTGCAGACTGACATAAAATGACATGAAGATGAACTCTGTCAATGCCTACTGACCCGTGGGGGAGTGGCCAAATGGCTGTCCCTCGCCATATGCATACGATCGTCTCTTATTCACAGACGCATCATCCTATTTGCACAAGACTTTTTATGAGTGACACTTGTGAACCTCTAAGGAGCCCAATAGAGTTTAATTGCAATTTGACTCCACTGCGCCCCCTAGGTTAATCAAACAGCTGTATCTCCTTGCCACATGGCCCAATCTGCTCCAGATTTTGGGTGCGTCGCCAGGGAAAGCTGCCGAAGGCTTCCAAGCGGATCGCGTGGAGGACGGCGCGCGAGCGTCGGCGGTAGCCGGCGGGAGGCGGTGCTGAGGGGAGGCGGTGCTGAGGGTGCATCCGCGGTGGCTAGGCCTGAGCGACGCTTGGCTGCGAGGGCCGCTTGAGGCTCCGCGGAGCTTTAATTATTATTAAAGCTCCGCGGAGCCTCAAGCGGCCCTCGCAGCCAAGCGCCGCTCAAGCCTATAGCCACCGCGGATGTTCTATAGAGAACATTTGGTGCATCATAAAGAGGAAGGTGCGACAAAGAAGGCCCAAGACGATTGAACAGTTAGAGGCCTGTATTAGACATGAATGGGAGAGCATTCCTATTTCTAAACTTGAGAAACTGGTCTCCTCTGTCCCCAGACATCTGAGTGTTGTAAGAAGAAGGGGAGATGCCACAGAGTGTTAAAAATGGCGGTGTCCCAACTTTTTTGGGATTTGTTGATGTCGTGAAATTTTGAAACAACATATTTTTCCCTTAAAATGATACACTCTCTCAGTTTAAACTTTTAATCTGTGATTTGTGTTCTATTGTGAATAAAATATTAGATGTTGGCACCTCCACATCAATGCATTTAGTTTTTATTCACAATTTGTTTAGTGTCCCAACTTTTATCCTAATGCCAGAATTAATAATAAATACTTTGTGGCATTTTGATTTAGTAATGTAATTATATTAGTTGTGTTACCACCCCACGCCACTAGAGGCAGTAGAAGGCCCAACAAGATGTGACTAAGGAGCAGATTTAGAAGTACGCCGGAAACTACAGAATTTGTTTAAAACTGAGGTACGCTAATGTAAATAAAAGAGAGAAGTTCAAATACATGCCAACAGTGAAAGTTCTTCTTAAAATGAAGGTATATCACAGATTTAAAAAGAAATTTAGCGCCCCCTTCACTGGGCCAGGACCCCTTGGCCTCGTTAGCTGCCCTGACTAATGCCTAAAGACAATACGAGGTAGAAATCTTAACATTTTGAAAACAATTTTATTGAAACCACTGATATTGAAAGACCAACATTTTTGTAATATCTAATAAACAATTTGACAACGACATAGACCAACGACACATAGCAACGACACATCTACACATATGACTTCTACTTATTTTTGACACAAATGGAACCCCATATAAAATGAGTCTCAAAAATACTTACGCATTCGTAACCGGATCTGTGTGTAAATGCAGTTTTGTGTGTGTGTACCAGGTGATTTGTGTGTACTTTTTCAACATTTATAGACATAGGAGAAGGTTTATTTTGTTTTAAAGGTTTACAAATCGAGTATAACACACGCACAGATATTTTGAGACTATTTTCACTCCATAGAGTTTGTTCTTATTTTATTTTATTTCTTGAGGCAACACAATACATATTAAATGGTTTGTCTACTTAAAGTCAGGTAGAGTTGCTGTGTGGCCAGGCAGAGATGTGAAAAACTCATCTCATAAAGCTCAGGCAACCAAAACAGTCTCTCTGCGCTTATTAAAAACTCAATAGAAACGAAATGGAAGAACTGCTAAAGCCATATATATTAAATCTTCCTGTTTGTTCCTCTACATTCAGCAGCAGAGATGTATAGTGATGTGGGTCTAGTTCATCATGCAGGGCCAGTCCGATGTTGAATGAGTCCTTGAGCAGAATTTAATTTAGGGGCCCCTATTCCTGCTAAGAACATCAGCACCACTAATAGCATTTCACCAAGGATTTAGTGCAGGGGTCAGCAACCTGCGGCTCTTTAGCACTGCCCTAGTGGCTCTCTAGAGCTTTTTCAAAAATGTTTGAAAATGGAAAAAGATGGGGGTGGGAAACATATTTTTTGTTTTAATATGTTTCTGTAGGACAAACATGACAGTCATTCTTAATGTTTTGCAATGCTATAAAAAGCGTAGAATAAATATCAAATTTCAACATTTCTGTCAAAGATTTGCTTTATAGCCTGCGACACACGTTTCTTTCAGCTGGGCGGGGTCAGGTGGCTGTAAACAAACCGATGGGTGTGGGGTGGACAATGGATAGCAAAGGGGAAACGAGAAAAATAGCATAGGAGAGATTCTACAATTGTTGGACCGAATCATTTGCATTAATGAATGCAAATGATCCAATGGTGAAGGATTACCTGAATGTTGGCTCTGTAGTGAGAAGTCGTCATAACAAACCGTACGTTGGGGACAATAGAGCGCACCTTACTGTAAGCCGCACCGGCCTATAAGCCGCATGGTTCAAAGCGTGGGGACAAAATAGCGGCTTATAGTCCAAAAAATACAGTAATGTGAAAAGACATTTCCAGGGAAGGCGCTACATTAGCTGCAGCATCAAGATTAAAGTTACATCTTACATGCCCGATGTCCAGTGCTGTCCAGTGATGTCCGTAAACAGAAGTCACATTAAACATGTAAAAACACAATCGTGCCATAGGCACATATATTTAGTAACAAAGTCGTTGTTTTTATAAATTGATTAGTGATTTTTGTCAGTATATATTTAGAATGACACTTAGCAATATTATTGTGCTTTGCTCAGGTCCAAGGATGGTTACATGTCAAAACAGAAGAGGATGCTGCTACATTTTACCATTGCACTGACTTGCTTGGCATTTGCACAGAAATCATGTATTAATTTAATTTTATATACTTTACCTTTGCAAAATGCTACTGATTTATTTTTATAATTGCAGGTTGCGTTTTATTGCACTGAGCTTGTTGCTCAGATAAGGGGCACGTTAGCGCGTTCCATTTTGTTTTTGTTTTTTTATCACACACTTCGGGTTGATTATTTACAAAGAGTGATCGCTATGCAAACTGCATTTGGGAGCAGGGAAAAATGACCCTTTCCCCGTTGATCTTCATAATAAAAATGACATCAAAAATCGGATTTTTTTATTACATTTTTTAATTTCATCAATGCAACAAAACATAATGCATTCATATTGTAATGGAAGGTAAACTTAAAGCACCATCGTACAACAGAGTAGTCACGTGGTGCGTCATTCCTTCTAGGTCGCACTGCAGGGAAAATAAACATTTAATCATGAATGCTAATTATATATACACTTAGTCATTTTGATAATAAGCTAATATAAACACTTAACGCCTGTTTTGCCTTCGTTATAAGCCTTTTATAAGGCTTTTAATTTTTTGCGGCTCCAGACAGATTTGTTTTTTTGGTCCAACATGGCTCTTTCAACATTTTGGGTTGCCGACCCCTGATCTAGTGAAATCTGGGAGAAGGGGCGAAGTTTAATTGGCTGAGCAGTCAAATGTAATTGTAGTTTACTAAGATGAATTTATAAACAGCTAAAACTCAAAGATTAAACTCACAGCATCAGACTGTAACTATGGTAACAAAACAATCTATGAATATTGTTCTTTGAATTTTTACAAACTTGTCAGCTCCTGAAAATCTTAAATTTAAATGTTAAACAATTTAGCATTGTTTAACATTTAAACAATGTTTAAATTTAACATAGATATGTTATCTATGCTGCAACATAGATAAACATGTTTGTAGCATGCTTATTTATGCTGCAAATATTAAATCAAATTTAAATGCATTGATATTCTCTTAATTCGTGTATGTGCTATAGGCCGGTTCTAAATGTGATCAACATTACATTCATTGTGTTTTAGATCCACTAACTGATGACTTAACAGAAGTGCAAATATTTGATATTTATTTTATTTGTATTTTTTGATTTGTTGTTTTTAAGATTCTATAGTTGTGGTTTTAAGAACTGTTGGTAATGTATCGCAGTAACATAATTCCCAGTAATATTTTACATTTCCTGTCAACTTAACATACAAAATACAGAGCCTTGGTGCCCCAACCACTGGGCTTAGCAAGTTTTCTGGGGGAAACCCAGTTGCCTACTATCTTATGCTTTATTATAAAGTTTGACTAATATCACTTTAGTTTGGGGCTGAGTGATGTGCTCTGGCTCCCAGTCTGGTGATTTATCATGGCTTCTTACCATGCTGAAGCCACGATAAATCACCACATAAATAATGGACTGTAGTTATTTTACTACATCATCTATTTGATATTAATGTGGACACTCTAATGTCAGCAGTGGTGGAGAAAGTACTCAAAAAATGTACTCAAGTAAAAGTAAAACTACCACATTAACATTTGTACTTAAGTAAAAGTAAAAAAGTACTGGCATTTAAAAATACTTAAGTATTAAAAGTAAAAGTACTTGCTGAATGCATTACCTAATCGCTAATACAATATCATTAAGTGAACCGGTCGTATTTAACTTTAATACATCAGTAATGTGCCATTTTAAAGAACAATGCCACAGATAAAGCATGTTTTTATTGTGTTTACTCTCTGTAACATAGTTTAGACTTAGATATGTGATTCTATGCATCATAATTTCAGGGATGGAAACATCTTGTCTCCTGTCCTAACATAGAATGAACTTCACTTTTTTTTGCCACTATTGGCATTTATTTTTAAAGAAATCCATCAGAAAGGGGATGGAAAGAAGGTGGGTGGGAGAGGACATGCAACCGAGGAGCCACGTAGCAGTTTTGTAGTCAAGACAAGCACCCTGCGCTACGTGACACAAAAAAATTAAGTTTTACCCATCAAAATTGCTTCTCAAATTGATCTCTAAGTATTAAATACTTAGAGTATTAAATACTTAGAGCTGAAATAAATTTCATCAGTAAAGATCTGTCCAGAAGAATCGGATCGTTCCTGAATCAAAGCAGACTTTGGTCACAGCATTGTCCCATATTTGTGACACCTCAGTCAACACCTCCACACAATAATTCAGCGCATGAGTGACAACTTTCTTTCATCGCAGATGCAACATGTGTCTCTATACAGCTAGCTTTGCTAGCATAACGTCTCCAAGTGACGCTAAAAGTTGGACAAAGTCCCCACCGTCTGTGAAAGCGTAGCGCTGCTGATTTTACATGTCGCCATATCTTGTGATTTATGCAGCGCTATTATATTTCTGACGATTAGACAAACATCTTCTCCCGCTCAGAGGAAACCACTGCGCATGTCTGGAGCTCCACGTGCGAGTAAAGGTGGAGGCGATGGGTGACAACAGACACTAAGTCACGCTTGGATTTTACGGCGCCACCTTAAGACCCTGAACATTACATTTTAATGGAAAAAAAGCGCAACGCGACTTGGATGTAACGAGTAACGCGACGGTTTTGTAGAAATGTAGTGAAGTAGAAAGTACAGATACTTACTGTAAAATGTAGTGGAGTAAAAGTAGAAAGTATTCATTATTAAATCTACTTAAGTAAAGTACAGATACACAAAAATTGTACTTAAGTACAGTAACGAAGTACTTGTACTTCGTTACTTCCCACCACTGAATGTCAGCAACTCACTGTGATTGCCTGCTTGTATAAATGTGATTGATCTGGCAAAAATGACCAACATAAAATCAGGAAGGACACAAAAACCGAGCAGAACAATGTAGCAGAGCCTGATGTTGGCAGAACTTTAATGTTCTGCAGAACATTTATGGAGAATTTCTCTCCTTTCTGTCAGTCTGTTGCCCATCTTTCCTGCTTAAATTCTAAGAAAAATCTTTGAATTCTAGAATTCTAAAATGTTTCCTAAGATCACATCACTAGGAGCTACTATTAGTGTTAGAATTCTTTCAGAATAAGGGTCTTGGTTAAAATTGACCCACTGATATGTCCTTGGTTCACCTCAGGAGATACAGCAGTAATAAACCTGTAAACACAATGAACATTAAGAGTTAAGAGAAGACTGCGTGGTGTCACACAACAGCAGCATCTGTTCAGCGCCCACAGCCTCCAGAATCCATCTGAGATGTATGTTTGATCAAATGAATCTGATGCAGATAATGTCCAGCAGCCTTGTGCATAAAGCGTGCGTACGCACAAAAACTGTGTGGCGCCATATTTTTCTCACAAATCAGCATGTATAAAAATGAACTTTACTTAAATATAAACACACTTTTTTCCTGGAGTGAAAATGTGCGACAGTCACGCAAACGTTTTCTGTCAAGAAAAAAATAGAATATCACTGAAATCTGACTCCATTCAGTTATTTAGACCAAGAAGCATCAAAACCGATGTTTTTTTTCATGGTTTTAATATTTTATTGTTTAAACGTAAATGATGAAACTGAGTCACATTTGTCCTCAGTCAATAACCAAACGCACACAAAATAAAGAAAAAAAAAGGATGTGAAAACTTCACTCAGATGTAAATTGTACTTTTCCTCAGTTTTTCTCTTGTAAAGATGTAACACGTCGGTCTGTGCACCGAAGCACATGAAATACATTTATGGGGTAATTTCATTCTCACTAAAAAAGAAAACAGGGTTGGATCAGCAGATTAACTCAAACCTGCTGATTAAAAATAATCAACAGGTTTGATTATTTTTAAGGTGATCAAGGTGTGTAGACAATCACATGTACATAAGTAGCAGCACAAAGGTGAGCCGCGTAATTGTGGAGCCCTTTGGATCTGATGGAGAACATCGCCAATGGAAAGATTCAGAGAGAGAGATTGATCAGAGACTATACTGACCTGATGGGAAATGTTGATGAAGGTTTATTATCATTTAGATTAATCCACACTGATCATCCTGGAGCTCTGAGCAGAACTTAAAGAAGGAGCCGTGGGACTCAACTACAGTCGTCCTTCAGTCGAGCTGCCCGCTTTGTGAATGCACCTTATGGACAGAAAGCATCTATATTCTGCACATGATTCTACTATTTAGAATAAACATCCACATTCCCCACTCATTGGACGCTCTGACACACTGTCTTTAAAATCCGACTGAATTTGCATGATCTCTTTTTTTTTTTTTGTCAATGTCAATGTCAAATTTATTTATATAGCACCTGTTTTTATTTACACAAAAACAGGTGTAAAACTGCAAGAAAGTGCTGAACAAGAATGATAACAAAATAAGTTGAAAAGAAAAGAGAAATATTACAAGAAAAGAAACAAAGTCCATATATATTGTTAAAATAATATAAGTAATAAGTACAAAAAAAGAAAGAAAGAAAGAAAGAAAGAAATCAAAATAGAACAGCTAAAGTATCAGGCCTCAATTGAACGCCAAAGAATAAAAATGAGTTTTGAGAAGCAATTTAAAATGATTCAGGCTGTGGGCAGATCTAAATTGGAAAGGCAGATTATTCCATAGAATAGGAGCAGAAACGGAGATAAAATAGGACCTAAAATTGAGCCTTGGGGGACGCCATACTTTAAAGGTTTGGCCCCAGAACACCATTGGTCAAGATGGACTGAGAAAGTTCTGTTTTCTAAATATGACTTAAACCATTCCAAAACTGAGCCTCTCAGGCCAACACAATCTTTTCATCTAAATAAGAGAATCTGATAATCTACAGTGTCAAATGCAGCGCTCAGATCTAAAAGTAATAAAACAGCAACGTTGCCTGAATAACATATAAAAGAAGATTATACGCTCGAAGCAAAGCTGTTTCAGTACTATGAGCAGCTTTAAACCCAGACTGAAATTTCTGTTATATTATAATCTTTTAAAAAGGTTTCAAGTTGAATAAAAAAAAAAAAAAAACTTTTCGAGGACCTTAGATAAAAAAAAAGGGGAGTTTAGATATGGGCCTAAAAATTTCTAATACACTCGAATCTAGATTGGGTTTTTTAAGTAGGGGTTTAACCACAGCATGTTTAAGAATTGATGGGACGCAACCTGACTGCAGTGAGGCATTTATCACCACTAAGATGTAAGAACCAGAGGTGACAAAAATGTCTTTCATCAGACGAGTAGGAAGACAGCCCAAAGGATAATTTGATGGCCACAGATGTTTAATTACTGAGGTCAGTTCATCTAGTGAAACTGGCTGAAAATGGTCCAGAGTAGCTGTGCATTGTGGCATTCCATGGGAATCTAAATCTAACAGTGTATTCAAGCCTCTAAGAGTTACAATTTTTCTGTGAAAAACTTAGAAAAAGCCTCACAAAGTGCAACAGTGTCTAAAGGGCCTGATATAGTAGAAGGATTAACAATCCTATCCAGGACACTAAAGAGGACTTGAGGCCTGTGCCTATTTGAAGCTACAAGCTTAATCAAATATTTAGATTTTGCTAATTTAACATTATTCTGATAATTAAATAAACTATCTTTCAAAATTTCAAACGAAATCTGCAATTTATCTTTTTTCCACCTCCTCTTGGCACACCTGTATTTCATTTAGCCATGGCTCTAATAATTTATTTTTTGTAATTTTTATAATTTTCAAGGGGGCTATACTACTTAGAGCATTTGAGCATGCGTTGTTAAAGTTAAAAATAAGAGCTTCAATATCAAGATTGCCATCAGTAGGGAACGTAGTATTAACAAGGACTGCATTTAGTTGGAGAGCAGTTGCAGAATTTATATGAGAAATTAAGGGTTTGGTATTGTTTGTATTAGAGATGTGCCGATCAGGTTTTTTTCCTCCCGATACCGATCACCCATGAGGGTCGATCACCGATGCTGATCACCGATCACATAATTATTATTATTTTTTTTTTATCATAAACACTACCGGTTAGATTATGTGGAAAAAGGAACCATGAATTCACCTTAATTTAGACAAAAACTTGTTTTTAATAACTTTTTTCAAGAAGAAAACTAAACAAAACAGGCATTGTGCAAATTGTACTGCTATTGATAATACTATCTTTAACAGACTGATAACATATGAAGGCTCTGAAGAGGCTAAAAAACGCAAAGAGTCAAAATAAAACCTCTCAACATTGCCAAAAAAAAATTCAAGTATAAAACTTAACATTCAAAGGCAAAAACAGGTTCCATTACAATAAACCATCCTGAGTTACTGAATGAAAACTTCCTGATAGCATGGCGGCTAGCTGATTACTGCTAGCTCTGATTGGCTGTTTCTGACTGAGCGGAGTAATTATGCAGATCAGGGAGGAGATCGATTATTTTTTAGAGATTATCTGTCTCATGTTAGGACAGCAACAGTTTTAATACGTTTGTAAAATTTATTTTTTAAGTTAGATGCAGCTTTAAGCAGGTTCGGTGTGAGAGTCACTACCAGGTGGAGCAGAAGCGAAGCTCCGTCTGTCAAATATTACTACCTGTAGCGTAGCAGCGGTTCAACAGCGAGAGCAGAACCAGCGACTTACATCGCAGCTCGAAGACTTAAATAATTTTCCAGGTTATTTGTTTAGCTTTCTGACCGTCATGCTAATCCGGGTGAGTGTTTGTAGCTGTGCGCTGCTTTACCTGCTATCTGATCCTCCGTATGTCTTTTTTACTGCAGTGAGCCTCGATGTAGCCAAACTCCGTCAAGTATGGCATTGTTTTTATGTCGTATTAGCTTCGTTGTGTTGATGCATTTTGACCTGCTTCAATTTTCCGCCGCAACACGCAAACTTCCCCATTGACTCAGTGTGTTATAGTTCCACATCGCTTATAGGATTTGTTGCTGCGCGTTTGCGCAGAGTGAAGGAAAGAGGAGACCAGCTGCACAGGCAGGTTGGAAATGAGATGATCACTATCGGCAACAAGAGCCAATGATCGCCGATCACCGATCATGCACTTTTTCACAAAAATCGGCCCGATTATGATTGGTGACCGATCAATCGGCACACCTCTAGTTTGTATCCACAGAAAATCAAATATTAATCTAAAATAAAACAGGCAAATGATCAGAGATACATGTCTGAAGGATTTCAATGGTATCCAAACAAAGCCCATGTGATAAGACCAGATCCAGAGTATGGCCCTTTTAAGTGCGTTGGCCCAAACACAGATTGTGAAAAATAAAATGAGTCGATCAAGTCCAAAAACTCCTTCACCAGAAGTTTATCTAGACAACATACATGTATATTAAAATATGACCATACTCTAAAGTAATCCATGCCATAAATTCTGAAAATTCATGAATAAAGTCCTTGTTAAATCTTGGCGGACAGTAAACCACCACACACAATGGTGGTTCAATTAATTTCACTGCAAATACTAGGAGCTCAAAGCTGGAAAATGAATTTATAGATTACTGTCTACAGTGGAAATTGGATTTAAAAATTGTAGCCAGAACTCCACCTTTGCTAGTCAACCAGGGCGAATTTATAAAATCACAGTTCTGCAGAAGAAGTTCAGAGAATGGGGACAAATGACCTTCTTGTAGCCAAGTTTCTGTGATGAATAAAAAAATCTAAATCCCAAGAAGTAAACAGGTTGTGTAGCATGAAGGTCTTGTTGGCTAAAGACCTTGCATTAATCAAGGCCAAGCGGATGGTTGATGGTGCAGCAGCACAAGTCGAAGATGAAACATAGTCCAACCGCTTGAGGTTTCCATAATCCATATCCCTCCGTTGATCTCAAAACCGTCGATGATGGAAAAACTCCACCGCGTCCATCCGTTGAAGAGCACATCCCCAGAACAACAGGGTGAATCCAGCGGCGCCCAACATTCAGGAAACAGCAAAGAAATGCCAGGTAAACTCTAATGCTCACTCCACGTTTACCACATCTTCGATGGAATGTGGACGACTCAACAGCTCAGTGGGGATATTCCAGGAACTGGAAGCCTCGGTTTCTCTGTCCCAGACCATATCCAAATTGTAGACCTACCAAAGTTTTAATGTCCAGAAGTGCTTGATGGTCAAAAACAATAAATTTTTCCTAAAAATGTATTATTTTTATTTTTGTGAGGTGACCTCATGTGTTCTGAAAGCACCTTTTAAATAAAATGTATAATTATTATTATTATAAATATTTATACTGCTATAAACAAGGACGTTGTCATGGTTATTGCTTCACGTGATGTATTGAAGGGTGGCGACAGGGCGGACCAGCAGCTATGCTTTATTTC
The DNA here is from genome assembly GCF_051168715.1 of Poecilia mexicana. NCBI lineage: Eukaryota > Metazoa > Chordata > Actinopteri > Cyprinodontiformes > Poeciliidae > Poecilia > Poecilia mexicana. The sequence continues at coordinate 138,907 of NW_028263391.1, forward strand.
CCACAAATTAGGATTTATACAGGAAAGGTGCACACGGCTTTATACATCCCGATTTTTTTGTGCAACGCACTTTTCGAAATTTGTCCATACGCCAAGTTTTAATGTGAAAACTGTGCACTCTTTTATGCATGAGGCCCCTGAAGCGGGAACACTGAATGCAATCAGACAGCATGCAAGATAATCAAGACATGTAGTTCATTTTTGGATTTATCCATGGGAGTCTCCTGCAAGTAAAACCATGCCCATTTAATTCTGTAATCTCAGGAATAGGAAGTGAAAGCACACGGGGTCCGTGATCTCTGTGGATTACATTGTATAATGTTAACGCACAGGTAATGGGGGTTCATGGTTGCGTGTTTCCAGCAGAACTCTGGATTATGCAACCTGTGTTGCCCCAGTATGTTGGCTCATCTAGGGAAGTGCCAGAATCCCGTGGGCCCTTCTCCTCTTCACAGAGCCACGAAGGAAGAGGAAGTCAGGTGAAAAGAAAATCTACTTCCCACGTCTTTTACACAGCCTCTCAGTAAAAAGAGAGGATAATCAGTTCAGTTCAGTTTTTATTCATATCCCAAAGGGAAATAGGTTTGTAGCAAGCATCAAAAATACAAAAAGTAGAAAACCACAAAAGAGATCAAATAACAACTATGTATATTAGGAGAAATAACTAATGCCATGACCAGAACTAAAACACTGTTTCATGGAGTAAGATATGCAAATGTAGCAATTTATAAGAGATGGAGTACTTCAACATCAGCTACATCTTAAAGCTGCAGTACGTAACATTTACAAAAAATACGTGCTAATGGGGCAGGTTCATAGGGAAAAGGAGATTGAATTTTTATTACATATTCTCTGTCTCAAATTATACTGTCACAACATAGTGATAGTTTTAACAAATATCTATATAAAAAAAAACCCAACATATTTTTAATAAAGGTTACATACTACATCCTAAAATGTATTCAAAAACACAAGGAAGAACTGTCCAACATTTTTTCTTACCAGAGGTTCAAAAAGCTGAATTTTTTATGCTGAGCAGCCAGAAGATCTTAGAGACGGCACAAAATTGGTATTTAAAAACTCCTAACTATGATTGGGCAGTGAATGACTATTTATGTTCTCAGCAAGAATTTAAGGCAAATAATGATACCATAAGTAATGTCTGCCCATTCATATATAAAATAGCAGGTGGGTTTAATGGTGTCACAATGTCAATATAAAAAAATAAAGCAAACTGAACAATGGATTTGGTGAATCATCCAAAATCACACAGTACTGATTCCAGCTTGCTAATGTTATTTGTGTTATCCAAAAACTACACCAAATTTGAATTCTGATTAAAAAACAAAGCACGTCACATAACAGGTGAAACAGTGCATTCAGAGGAACATTAACATGTAGTAGAAATGCCCCTTGAAACATGAAAATGATACAAATCCTACTGAACCTTACCCATTCTAAATATAATAACAAACCCAGTCTTGAAAAGACTTGAGCATTTTATCTTGATAAAACAACATATTTGGTGTATTTAGAACACCGACTTAATATTCTGTAACAGTGCTGAGAAAGCTTGTTTTGCCAATTTATAAAACTTCTTACTAATGTTAAATTTAGTAAGAAGTTAAAGAGTCAGGATATGGCCAGTCTAGACCACTGTGACAGGCAAAAAAGTAACTTTGAAAAGATTTAGCAAGGAACACTTTTACTTCTTAGAGTTCATAAAAGCATTAAATGTGAAAGTCTATGGGGCCACATTAATATTCATAATACATCAAACTGCTAAAACATGAATGAATGATTTAAATATTCATTTCTGTGGTCAGAAGGAAAAGTAGCACCAGACCAGTTTAGAGATGAGGATTTCAGACATAATTTGGTCTATTTAAGACAAAAAAAAAAAAACGTCAACACACTCAATATCCCAGAGACAATAAACTTGCTTTAGTTTCCTCTTCTAATAATAATATAGTTAGAGGTGATGGTAGTAACAGTATCTGCAATCAGCAGGGCGAACTCGCCTTGCCTGCTGGTGTATGATAGCCCGGCCCCAGGGCAGCCGTGGCTGCAATCCAGTGGCTTGCCACCATCAGCGTGTGAGTGAGTGTGTGAATGGGTGAACGGGTGAATGACTATAGTGTGAAGCACTTTGGAGTCCTCTGGACTTGATAAAGCGCTATACAAGTACAAGCCATTTTACCATGAAAATGTCTAAAAACACTGACCTTTAACTCAATTACCTTTCACACTGACTGTGTATCGTCTATACTAGAACATTAGCATGGGGTGTAATCAGAGCTTCTTGTTTCACTTGAGAGGCTGGTTATATTAGTTTGTGTCTGTTTCATTTCTAAAAAAAAAACTAAAAAAAACATAAATGATCCAACAACCACAAGTCACTCCAGCATGAATGAGGAAAACATATCCCCACAGTCACTATTTTTCTTCATTTCTTCAGAAAAAAACCTCTTCTCTGTAAAAGTCTGTGTTGCCATCTATTTATTAGCTTCTTTAATCCAAGTCATATTGAGGAAAATTGATTCAAAAGTGCTTATCTGAGGAATTTTCCTTTTGGGATTATTTAATAAAGTGCCAAATAATCAATCATGTGAAAAAAGCCAACATTGTTTAACTAAATCCACAGGAATGGGTTTCTACAAGTAGAAAGAAGTCAACATTTAAAAAGATGCATAAGTATTTTTGAAAGAACTGAAGAAATCCCCGCTGTAGATTAAAAAAAAACTGACCGAAGATGAGAAAATGAGTGGCTGACCTGTGCGTTCTATGTATTCAACACATTTCTCAATGAAGAGTGGGATGGGACGCTCTGAAGTCACCAGATTCTGCAGGCGAACGCCAAAGTAGTTGCTGTCCCAGGTTCTCCGAGTGGGTGGGTAAAGTGGCTTCGGGGGCTTGGTCGATTTGGGCTACAAGTAAAAGGGAGATGAGAATTTTCAGAAGCTTCTGGAAGGCAATTGGGTGAATAGGAATCAAGAAATACTAAACAATAAAGAAAGTAGTAACAACAAAACAGGTCAGTAAGGAACATTAAAACAAGAATGAGCGACAGAACAAATACATTTAGAAGGAAGAAGGTCTTTTAAAGGAGGTTGAAAAAGTAAACCGTTAACAGATGCAGAGAAAATGTTGAAAGTTTAATAGCAGAAGCAGAAGAATCTTATAAAGCAGCATAACAGCAAAAAGATATGTTATTATTAAAGCTACATACATTTTTAACATTTTGTGAGTATTTGTACAAGACATTGTGTACAATGGTATGTGTTGTTTAGCAGTATTAACAGATATGAGATAGGAGGAGCAATGGAGGAAGACAGGAGAGGTCAGGAGAATTCATGTTGATGTGATGACAGCTGGGAGGAGTTCAGTCAGGAGAGTCGCAAGGTGCTGAGCTGGAAAAAAGAATGCAGACTGGAATTTTTCTAGATTAGCACGATTTGAAAGCATACTTAATTTTTCAGGAAAAATTCCATTTTGCTTGGCAAAATTATTTACTTTCATAAATAATTGCGCAGTGCAGCCTGTTTTGTACATTTAGGATTTAATTTGAATCATTTTCAGATGAGAACAGAACAAGACTAAATTCCTTTTTATCATGCTGGTAACTTAGATTTCTCCATACTATTTTCTGCTCTTCTGCAATTGGCCAGGACAGTCAGTAGAGTTGTTCTTCATTCTCATCTGTTGATCTAAAAGCATCATAGTTCTAACAATGCTTAGTGTTCATGGCCATCATGTGGCACCAGAAGGCATTTCTCTGCTGATTTGCACACTGACTTGGCCCATAAATCTTCATCTTGGATTTGTCCATCAGGAAAAACAAAAACGTCAGGTGTATGAACATGCTTTAGCACTGATACACCACTGTATAGTTTACCTAAATTGGGGAGTATGTTTTCTAATTTTAAACCATGCATTTACCAATAAAACACTACATGTCATTTATCCATACATCCATTATCTTACAAATTTATCCCTAGTCAGGTCATGAGGGGTTCTGGGTTCGATTCCCGGCCCGGGGTCTTCCTGCACGGAGTTTGCATGTTCTCCCTGCGCATGGTGGGTTCTCTTCAGGTACTCCAGTTTCCTCCCACAACATTTTGGAGCTTCCTCCAAAAACATGACTGTTAGGTTAACTGGTCTCTCTAAATTCTCCTTAGGTGTGATTGTGTATGTGCATGGTTGTGTGTCCTGTCTGTCTCTGTATTGCCCTGTGATGGACTGGCGACCTGTCCAGGGTGTACCTCTCGCCTGTTGACTTCTGGAGATAGGCACCAGCACCCCTCCCGACTCCACTAGGGAGTAGAGACAAGGGTGTCAGAAAACGGACGGACGGACGGACGGACGGACGGGTCATGAGGGGTGCTGGTGCCCATCTCCAGTTTTCAGCAGGTGAGAGGCAGGGTCACCATAAACTTGTCACCAGTCCATCGCAGGGCAATACAGAGACAGACACTACAAACAATCATGCACACTAACACCTCAGGAGAATTTAGAGTACTTGGGAGAGAATACCTGGAGAGAACCTATGCATGCTTAGAGAAAGCATTCGGTAACACTTTGACAGGATGTGAATTAGACTGACACAACACTGTCATAAACATGACATAACATGAAGGAGTCTTTATAAATGTCTATGACTGTGAAGTGTCATTCGGTAAATAAAGACACTCAATGCAAAGTCACTCTAAAAGTTGCATTGAAAGTGCCAACTTTGCATTGAAAATTTGATTATTTGCAAAAAAATGCAAAGCTGACACTTTTAATGGACTTTCAGTGCAACTTTTAGAGCAACTTTGCATTAAAGGCGTCATTATTTACCAAATGACACTTCATGACAACAGTCATAGAGATTCATAAAAACTCCCTTTATAACAGGTGTTATGTCATGTTTATGACAGTGTCATGTCAGTCTTATGCACACCCTGTCAAATAAAGTGTTACAGAGCATTCAAACTCCATGCAGAAAAACCCCAGGCTGGGATTGAAACCCAGGAGTGCAGTGGCACAGTACTACCAACTGCGCCACAGTGCAGCCTTAATTGTCATTTAGTCTGACCATTTCATATTGATAACTGTAGAGACATTTCTCAGACTTCTTTACTTGTTTTGCCAATGTATAATTGAATCTGTGCTTTTCCCGTTTTGTTTTTTTCACATTGCTGCTAGAAAAATTTCCCTACAGAAACAATAATACAGTGATACCAATACCTAACACATGCTGGTTAAATATATAGACTTTATGCACATTATATTGATGAATGGCTGTAATACAGATTACGGTTTTGGTAACAGAATTGGAAGAGACAATGCTACCAAAAGAGTCTTTGCCTTGGGGTCAGTCAGCTTATGAGATGAAGATGAAGTACTGCTGGAGAGGGTGGAGGAAACAGCAGGAAAGGCAAAGTTGTAACTGTTGCTGAAGCCCAAGACCTGCAACCTTGCTCCTTATCAAGACACAACCTTTTGAGTGTTGGCCCTAGTTCAGTTTGAGCTTGTGTGCAAGTGACATCTCCTTGTAGCCCAGCACAGATGTTATCAGAGGACAGAGAGCCTTTAAGGGAGCAGGGTTGTTGAGTCCTCACTGGCTCTGAAGCAGAGCTGGGAAGGTGGCTGGCACATGACCATGGCCTGCCGTGGGTCGAGTTCAGCATGTAGAACCATTTAAACTCGCTCCTGGCTCACTTGACCCTGGAGCAGCACCTGGGGTTTAGAGGAGTCACTGCTTTTCGTTTTGACATGCCCAAATTGTTGATCTAGGGGGCTGAGAAGTTCCCTGGGCTTCAGTCTTGGGAACTTCTTTCCAGGAAGAGTACATCTAGTTTCCAGGTCCAGAGGAAACTAGATGTACTCTTCTCTCCAGGAAGAGTCCTGCAGCTTCTATGCAGTGAAACATGTAAGAGGCCAAGGCCAGGAGGAGGAACCTTACCAAGTCGGCAATAGAGTAGTTACACCTCTCCACATTGATGTTCTTGCAGCTCTGAGATTTCCTTCAGATGTTTCTCCCCAAGTCTCTGCAGTTCCCTCTTTATATATGAATTCTCCATCTCAGAATCATCTTCTGTGCTCACCACAGAGAAAAGTACGATGGTGGTGGAGGTTGTATCCACCAGGGTGTGCAGGGGAGGCAGTGCTGGTCCTGCACTTCTGCTTCATGTCCCTTCTGTTGGTCACTTCAGGAGGAACAGAGATTATCTTAAATCAACCTCTAGTTCCAGAGTAGGTCACAGAGTGAGGAACGTCTTCTTGACAAAGAGGCATAAACAGCAGAGTCACTCAAAAGAGTCACTCAGGCTGGCCATTCTCTCACAAATTTGAAGGAACTGTTCTCCTGCCCAGTAGTATTGATCCCCTATTGGCCCCAGGGTGCTGTTTCCTGACCCTCCAGTGGTGCTGTCCAGGTCCAGAGGAAACTAGATGTACTCTGTCCCAGATCCCGGTGTCTCTGTTGCACTTAGTTTCAACAGTTTGATGGATACATGGGAGCATTATTCCTGGTAGAGCATGTACCTGAGTTTTTCATCCAGAGTCTTAATGGTGCTGGAGGTATCTTTTAACAAGTTTACTGTAGTGTAGGCCATCAACAAGTGGTACAAGCCCAAGTTTGCATACCTTGTGACTCCCAGTAGCTATTAGATGAAAATACTATAACATGCACTAATACCCAAAGATTACCGTGATTTATGCAATGAGACATAAATCGAGACATGCAATGTCTCGATTATGTGCCAACATATGTGTACATCATATGAGAGTACACATATGATGTTATGTGTACTCTCATAACATCATAACACAGATGTATTCAGTGCTTAGGATAAATATGTTAAGATTTTGAGTAAATTTGCTTCTGGACATCTAGTATGAATCTAGCTCATTAAGGTGACTAACCTTTTGTTTGTTGGGACTAGTTTTGTTCCCCCATTTTGATACAATAAGCACTGACCTCCCTGTTTAAAGTTTTGTTCATTTGTTATCATTTGTTATAAAACCAATAAAAACTTAGATGAAAAAAAAGATTGTGTGCCAGTGTTGAATAATAGAAAAGACTCACCTTTTTCTGGTCCTTCTGTGTCTTTGATGTCTTCTTCTTCTTCATCTTCTTATCATCTTCAGGATCAGAGGTGATTGCAGGATTATCTATACCAATCTTCCATGGGTCAGCTGGGGAGAGAAGAGGGTCTTCCTCACTGCCTCTATGGGCTCTTCCCTTTTTCTTTTTCTGTGTGGCAGGGCAAAACTCTTCACCATCACTATCAGAATGAAATCGTCTTTGATAGGCCTTTGTTTTGCTGAAGAGGATCTTAGAACGATGCTTGTACTTAGATGGTCGCCTCATGGCTTGAGACTTTCGATCAAATCCGTTCTCCTCATCTCCTCCTGAATGGAGGAATGGAGGTGTAATTTTCACCAGACGGCTGTGCGCGTCTTCAGGTACAACATAGATGTTGTCACTGTGGAAACCTCTGGATCTAACCAGGGTGTCAACAGGCTCTGCATAGTTGTCTGAAGCTTCCACATCTTCAGTGTGTGAGACTGGGCCACGAGGCATCCTGCGATTGCTTCGCATGCCTGCCTCAATGGTTTTAAGCAGGTTGGGGTCGAGCTTCTTTACATTAGGCTTAGGGAGCACAGGTTTAGGTCGGACTGGTGGGGGCACTTTGTGGTTGCGATCGTGGTCTCCGGCAGGTGTGCTGTGAACGGGGTACTCATTTCCCTCTAGATCAATCCTGTACTTTGCCCGCTCACTGGGTGTAGGCAGAAGTTGCACATCATCACCAATTGGACTGTAAGGTGGGGGGGCCTCATTATCATCATCTGATTCAGGATAATAAGCGGTGTAAGCTGGCAAATGACTATGAGGTGATGTGGGGAAAACATCTTCACTGGTGGTGCAGTCGCGAGTGGAGCTGTCAAGCAAGAAGGCCTTCTCAATGTTTGGCTTTTTTTCTAGCACTTCGTTGAAGAAGGGTGTAAAAACCTCCGTCTGCCGGTGATACTGTGACAGGGAATAGAGTGCTGTGAACTTAGCAGCAATCTCTGTGGCAATGTGCTCCCCTTCAGTCATGAGCTCCTTTATGGCATCACTCTCGAAGAAGTCCGCCTGACTGTCTGTTATCGCCACCATCTGGACGGGGATCACATCTTGAACTTCAGCCAAGAATGCCCGTAGGGTTGCCATTGATGCCTTGCGCTTGGCAGAGTAGACCAGAATATAGCCATGCACAAGTTCATCCTTCCGGACACCAATAGCTGAGTGGTAAGAGAGTATAGTGACTTGGATCCTTTTCCGGTTGTCCCCAATAATCTTATCTAGTATGAGTGTATTGTTCTGTCCTTGCTGTCCTGCACTACAGCAATGTGAATCTAAGAAAGGTGAGAGAATGAGGTCAACACTAAAAGGGTCCCAACACATAGCACACATGACTATTCTAAGATCTGTCTCAGCCATGTCTTTAATACACGGTAGGGGTGCCATGACATCCAAGTTATGCTTAAGGCCTTCCAGCACTGCCCTGAGCCCCTGCTTAATTTGGAATTCTGTGAATTTCCTTGGAAAAGCTCCTGAGGGAATGTCAACAAAGGTACACTGCAACTTGTTTGCAAGCTGCTGGCCTTGGTGCCTTAGAATAGGTATGTTTTTGCAAACATTGTCTCTCTGACTTGAAAGAATGAGAATAAAAGGGAGTGGCTGAGCAAACTGATCTCGTCTATTCTGTGCTATCTCTGCTCTGATCCTACCTATGCAATCACCAATACAGTTGAGGGACTCAATAGAGTTAAACACACAAAAGCAGCCATGAGGTTTGAAAGTGGCAACCCATGTGTGGCTGAATAGGAGAGTGGAGTTAACATCCACAGGAAGAAGCTCTAGTTCATAAATTTTACCATCAAGCGTGTACTCATCATCTGTGGATTGAGCTCGGATCTCATTTGCTAGTTCCTGTGAGAGCCCATCTTTTCCAAGAAGGCATAGGTTGATCTTATCAATGTTGGCACTGGTATAGTAGAGATTTGAGCGTCCGTGGTCAAGCTGTACCAGCCTGTTGGCCAAAACCTGCTCTACTTTCAGATCTACACAGTTCTGTCCACTTAAGCACGTCTCCTTAGTGGGATGGTAGACAAACCCAATGTGTTTAAGGAGTAGCGACTCTCTATCTGGGGCAAGTTTCTGCAGTGCTCTGTACCGGGGCTCCTCATTTAGTACACTGTGAATTTCTGTCATCTTGTCACAACTGGGAGTTGCATTAAGATCCAAGTCATAAAACAGCTCAGCGTGCTCAAACAGCATTTCCTGAAAATCCTCTTTGGCCTTTTCAACTATTTCCTGCTGGTGCCTACAGTAAACATCTTTTCTGTCAGATTCAGTGATGTACTTGTAGGCCTCATCTTCCATGACAAAGCACATGACCTCCTCCCATGGTTGTCCTGGACTAATAAAATGAACCCTTTCCAGAGTTTTCTTGAACCTATCTTTCATCTCCACCCTTCTTTTCTCAGATAGCAAGTGCTGGACATGGGAATAGTAAATTCTCTCCCCATCAGGAGTATTAAGGAGGTCGAAGGGTATTCTACGATCACTATTATCAATGTGATCTGACTCATCCCATGGTGTATGATCCAGTACCACAAACCAACACTGGAAATCTTGCCGGTTTCGGATTATAGTCTGTGCCTCAGGCCATGACAGGTGTTCAACTTCCTCCAGGCTACAGAAAATATTGTTAAGGGTTTTTGGAAGTGTTACTAAGTACTCTTCCCGCCGGCGTTTGATGTGCTCCTGTTTCAGTTGTGCAATGTACTTTGTGAACATGGAGCGAGCTTTTCGAGATCCCTCTAGGGTGATAAACTCATCATAGTCTGGCTGACCTTTCAAGTTATTTATGACTGTTTTCCACGTAATATGATAGTCCCTCACTGTTTGCACCATGAGCTTCTCAAATCTTTCTGTTACTGAGGCAGCGAGCTGTCGATGGACTTTATAGGCATCCTGGTATGGTATAGTTTTAGGCTTTCCTCTTGTTTTATCAATCTGCTGGATAAGGGTATTGAAGCAGTGCTCTACGTTGACATTGAAACGTGCTGATGTCTCAATTAACATCAAATTCTTTTTGCTGGCCACAAAGGTCTGCAGATCCCTCAAATGCTGGTCCATATACTCATCACACTTTGAGGCAGCAACAACAATAGGTTTCTTTGACTTAATGATTTGTGAGTAGAGGCTGTTAATGAATTTCATTTGGTCATCAAATTTCCTATTACAACCCTTACTAACATCAACACAAAGCACAAAGCCATCAATGTTCAGTTTCCCATCAGGCATCTGCCTCTGGTCAAAGTCCTGCTCCAAGCCCAGCTGGTCAGTGCAGATGTACATAAGCTTCTCTGCTGACTGGAGCTTAGTTGCTGCAGCTCGTTTGGTATATGGCTGTAGATTTGTACTTCGATGTGGAAGAAATGTTTGGTCATCAATGAACTCAGTTTGTTCAATGACTTGGATTTTACAGTCCAAACCCTCCTCCCCCCGAATGTTCACCTCCCCCCAATATAGGAAGTGGTCATTGTTGACAACACGTCCGCCAAAGTCTATTGTACTGAGCACTGAGGTGTGCTCAGAGTAGTAATTGTCTGCATCTGGGCGCACATATCGATTGCACAGGCAGGACTTGCCCACTCCACAGTTGCCCTTTTCTTTTTCAGTCCCAGAGAGGCCAACCACACTAATGGAAAATGTCAGGGAGCGTGCATCCTTATTCTTGGCCATTATATACGCCCACTCATTGCTAACTTGGTTACTATTAGGAAAAATAGATCAAGATTTCATTCCAGTTCAGTTGCTCAATGGGTCAGGGCTCTGGAGGTTTTCATTTTCCCTGGGTTTTACTCAATCTTTTCCTTCAAATTTCTTTCACTCCTTGAGAGACTTTTCCGTAAGCCGGGTTAAAGCATCCATTGCCTTCTTTTATCACCTTCCTGAAAGATATGAAATTTGAAAACAATCAGTTAAAACCAGGCAAAAATGAATAAATAAATAAAACATACTAACAAATACTAACAAAAACACTTAGACATGTTTTTCCATACTTGGATCTGATTACATCTGTTGGAAACATGAACATTTCAACTTAAAAACTAAAAAAGTTGTCAAACATCTTTACTTGGATCCAAAAGTCTTCTAAATTCTAAGTTTTAATTTTTGCTTTTTAAAACAAAATTAATTTGTAAAAAGACCTCCTGAGAATGAGTGGTAACATCAATCATTCCAAGAACAATGAATATCAGAAAAGAGAAAATGGAGTGCTTTCAACTAATTTGTGCTGAGACAAGATAGAAATGGAATGCAGTCTGGGCTTTTGACTGCCACTGACCTAGAAATGATTGGCTTTGCTGTGAGAATGAAAGATAAATCCATTCTGATTTGTTATTATAAAATAACTAGTAAATGTTATAAGTAGCCTTGGCATATACTTGTGAAAACAATCTGTGTCTTCTTCATTGTCACTCAATATTGGAACTCTAAATGTCTTATCAGTAGAATGGAGGACCACCACAGTGTACCGCGACCTTAACAAGCTAAAAATAAATGCCATACTGTCGCTGAAACAGGCAGAGCTGGATGCTCTTTGAGAACAGGAGCTATACTGCCTGCGGTACTGACATCACCGATCCGACCGGACCCATGGAGGTCCGTTGTCGGTGGTAAAGTCCAGTGTCACTGTTTCCACCACCACATAAATTCCACCATAAAGCACAGCTGATGCCGAACCAGATACAGCGCTATAGATGCTGGGAGAAATGTCAAAGACAAGCAGCGCTAATGGAGCTATTAGTACTGGAAATGCTATTGGAGCTAGAACACCGGTACCGAATGTGAAACCTCTACAACACCGAACGAAATGTTTATTCGTCAACAGCCGGACACATAGCTATAGAAGTTCTTAACAGATCACACAGTCCAACCAGAGGTAAATGTCATTCATTGTTTCATTCACGAAACTGAAGGCAGCAGCAGCAAAACATCAGCAGCTCCTACAGCCAACTCTGTCCTCTTCCTCTGTTTGGTCCTCATAACCTGTTATTTCTAGCAAAGGAAAGTGTGATTTTCTCTGTAGATGTCCCCTTTTGTCTTTTTCTCGCAGTGACCTGATGATGGTGCAGGAGAGCATTAGTTTTAGTCAAAACAAGCTTGTTTTTGGACGTGCAGTGCATGGGCCGCTTAAATTGTTGCATGATGCTGTGGGACCTTCACAACCTCCGAGTAATTTAATCGACTATGTCAATGGTTTTAGACGTCGTTTGTATGTGAGGGTGGAAATGGCTATGGGAAAGTTGACCTCTTCTCAGGAGAAAATGAAAAGCATCGATGAACGTCAGGTGTGCTTTTGGAGTCCTAGTGGGTACTCCATTTTTATGTGGGAAGGGGGTGACGATCCCCTCCAGTCCAGTAGGTGTCATATCCACTGAGATGAGTGCTGTGAGTGTGTGTCTCCTATCTTCTCTCCTGCAGGGTGTGTCAGACAGGTGTAGCCAGCTGGAGCTCATCATCCTATCAGGAGGAGCGGTTAAATAGGAGCTGGATTCTGGTGGCAGATGCCAGATGGTTCTACGTATCCAGCGAGTCCTCGTTCCTGGTCCGAGAAAACCCTTTTCTGGTTCTGTTTCCCGCCCGGTTCCCATCAGCTCATGCTGATAGCCGTTTCCCGTCTCCTGCCTGGCTCCGTCCTATCCGCCCACCTTCGCTGCTGGATTGCTCCCGGATCAATGCGCTCGCCTGCCTGTCCACCCTCCAACGGTCTCTCAATCTCAGTGGATATACCGGTTCCCCCCCAGGACCAACTCATCTCCACCAACAGTAAGATCTGCCTCTTCTCTGTTGCACATTGAGCTCCCATTCAGACGACGTGTTCATAACTCACCTTTTCCCACCAGAGCGAATCCCCGATGGGTCCTCACCTCCTGCCTGTTGCCGTCCGTTCACCTGTCTGTCCCAGCTGCTGGTCGAAAATAAACTTCAGACTTACCTTTGCTTGTGTTGCGTTTGTAATTGTCCTGCACCAGAGTCAGGTGACCAAACATGTCAGTAGGGGCCTCTATTTTTCCTCTTTTCAGGAAGCAGATGGATGGGCTGCTAATTGAACACACCGGGCTGATGATAAAAGCCCGGCCAGCCAGTCACTGGCCTGCTTGCTTGACCTCCGGATCAGACCGGAATGGGCAGCAACATTGGTTCATGCTCCTCTCAGATTGGCTGTGTAGTCCTCCAAGAGCTATATATTTTTTGTATGAATAAATTAATGTTTGTGCAGATTTGCTTCTCTGCCTCCCATTTTTGTGTCACGCCTTTGAGCAGGGCATGGCACAGAAAACTGGTTTAAATATTTAACAAAATTCTTCAATAAAGAGACAGAGAGTTAAAGGACGAATTAAGTTTTAAAAAGACTGTTTCATTTGAGGAAATTTTACATGATGGAATCAGGGTCGCAACTACATATTATTCAGGTGGATGCGAACACATAAAAGCGCTCAAAAGTGCATACCTAAACGCTTTAAACCAGGGGTCCCCAAACTTTTTCCTGCGAGGGCCACATAGCTGTTCCTTTCTCTGGTCGGGGGCCGGTCTTAGTTTTTGGAGAAAGAAACCTTAGAAAATTCTTGTGGACGGGGGGGGGGAGCGCGACGACACATTCGTGCTTTTAGATAGATCTTTACCCAGAATGCAAATGGAAAAAACCGTGAGTGAAACGGTGACTGGGACTGACTAGTATATATTCCATTGAGGGAAAGTTAGTTTCACATCTGCTCAAGAGCCCCCCTGGTGGTTGAAGAAAAATCCACATATAAACCGGAAAATACAATATATGAAAAAAAACACTGAATGCTCTCTGGTATGAGGGGCCGGACCAAATGACGTGGCGGGCCGGATCCGGCCCGCGGGCCGTAGTTTGGGGACCCCTGCTTTAAACAATCCCATTAAGTTCATCACTAGATGAACCCGAATCTTAGGAGGACTTAATAAAACTGTCCATACGCTTAGATAATAGGATTCGAGCCTATTGACTGTGCAATAGATCTGCTACCCGAGGCTCCTTTGCCCAACAGTCGACTCTACAACATCTCCAAACCTGAAAGGGAGACCATGGAGAAATATATACAGGAGTGGTTAGCAGCTGGCATCATCCGCCATTCCTCCTCCCCTTTAGGGGCTGGTTTTTTCTTTGTAGGGAAGAAAGACGGCTCTTTAAGACCTTGCATTGACTTCAGAGGGCTGAACCAAATCACTGTTAAGAACAAATACCCTCTGCCACTCCTCTCCTCTGCCTTTGAGCCAGTTCAAGGGGCCAAGGAGTTCACAAAACTAGATTTTAGGAACGCCTACCACTTACTCCGCATCAAAGAAGGGGATGAGTGGAAGACGGCCTTTAAGACTCCATTAGGCCATTTTGAGTATTTAGTGATGCCCTTCGGTTTAACTAACGCACCAGCGTGCTTTCAGGCTCTCGTTAATGATGTCCTAAGGGACTTTCTGAATGTGTTCGTGTTTGTCTATCTCGATGACATTTTGATTTTTTCTAAGAACTTACTTGAGCACAGGAACCATGTCCTTCTGGTGTTGCAGCGCCTCCTGGAAAATAAGTTGTTTGTAAAAGTGGAGAAATGCGAGTTTCACCAACCATCAGTCTCCTTCCTGGGTTTCATCCTAGAGGGTTGACAGGTCAGACCAGCGGAGGAAAAAGTCAAGGCAGTTTTAGAATGGCCCACTCCTACAACCCGAAAACAACTCCAAAGATTTCTTGGGTTCGCCAATTTCTACCAACGTTTTATTCGTAATTATAGCCAAACTGCCCAACCCTTAACTGCTCTAAACTCAACCAAGACTCCATTCAGCTGGACCCCTGCAGCTAATGAAGCCTTTTCCAGGTTAAAAAGCCTTTTTGCCAACGCGCCTGTTCTCATCCAGCCTGACCCCACCAAACAGTTCATTGTCGACGTGGATGCTTCAGATTCAGGAGTAGGAGCCGTTCTCTCTCAGCTCTCAGAAAGTGATCACAAGACTCATTCGTGTGCCTATTTCTCCCGCAGACTGTCCCCCGCGGAGAGAAATTATGATGTTGGGGATCGTGAACTACTTGCTATCAAATTAGCATTAGAGGAGTGGCGACATTGGCTCGAGGGTGCTATTCTCCCTGTCGTGGTTTGGACGGACCATAAAAATCTAGCTTACCTCCAGTCAGCTAAAAGACTCAATCCTCGACAGTCACGTTGGTCTTTATTCTTCTCTCAGTTTAACTTATCCATTTCTTTCCGCCCAGGATCCCGTAACGTGAAGCCAGATGCCCCATCCAGACTTTTCTCTCCAGACGTCTCTGAGAAGGAGCCAGCCCCCATTCTACCTCCTAGCTGTTCGGTTGCTACGGCAACCTGGGAGATCGAAGATCTTGTTAAACAAGCACAACAGTCTGAGCCTGATCCATGGACCGGCCCATCCAACAAGATGTACGTACCTACAGCTATGCGTGCCCGTGTCATCAGTTGGTTACACTCCTCGAAGTTTTCTGCTCATCCAGGCATCAGCAGAACCGTAGCTCTAGTTAATCGACGTTTTTGGTGGCCGTCCGTCCAAAAGGACGTTAAAGATTATGTCTTAGCCTGTCCCATTTGTGCTCGGAATAAGTCCTCCCATCAGCCTCCCTCAGGACTTCTTCAACCCTTACCAACTCCCAAATGGCCCTGGTAGCATATAGCTGTCAATTTCATCACCGGACTGCCTGTTTCCAAAGGTATGACCACTATTTTGACCATTAGTGATCGATTTTCTAAAGCTTGCCACTTAGTGGCTCTGAGAAAACTTCCTTCAGCCTTTCAAACAGCTCAACTCCTAGTTAAGCATGTGTTTAGATTACATGGTATACCTCTGGACATCCTCTCTGACCGAGGGCCACAGTTCACTGCTCAAGTTTGGAGAAATTTTTGTTGTGCTCTTGAAGCAAAGGTGTCACTCACCTCTGGTTATCACCCACAGTCAAATGGTCAAGTCGAACGACTTAACCAGGAGTTGGAGACCACCCTCAGATGTCTGACCGCCACCAATCCGGCCGACTGGAGCACTTACCTCCCCTGGGTGGAGTATGCACATAACTCCCACGTGTCCTCTGCCACTGGGTTGTCCCCTTTCCAGGTCTCATTAGGTTATCAACCCCCACTGTTCCCGGCTGACGAAAAGGACATCTCGGTCACCTCAGTCCAGCACCACCTTCAACGGTGTAGGGTCATCTGGAACAGGACTATCACTGCCCTGAACCGCACCGCTGAACAAAATCATCGTTGGGATGACCGTAAGAGGAGGGCTGCCCCTACGTTTGTTC
This sequence comes from Poecilia mexicana, assembly GCF_051168715.1. Lineage (NCBI taxonomy): Eukaryota > Metazoa > Chordata > Actinopteri > Cyprinodontiformes > Poeciliidae > Poecilia > Poecilia mexicana. The sequence goes on from NW_028263391.1 coordinate 155,289, forward strand.
CTGGTCAGAAGGTTTGGCTTTCCACAAGAGACATCCCCTTGAAATCAATGTCCAAAAAGTTGTCCCCTCGTTTCATTGGGCGCATTGTTGGCCCATCAGCGGTTCGTCTGCGACTGCCATCCTCACTTCGTGTCCACCCCACGTTTCATGTTTCTCAGGTTAAACCAGTCCATTCCAGCCCCTTGTGCCCCCCAGCTGGGCCCCCTGACCCCTGGACATTGATGGTCACCCGGCTTACTCGGTCCGCCGGATTGTTGACTCTCGGAGGCGTGGGCGGGGTTGGCAATACCTGGTGGACTGGGAGGGCTATGGTCCTGAGGACCGTTTATGGGTGCCAGGCTCATTTATTTAGGATCCGTCCCTTATTTCTGATTTTTGTTCTTCCCAGTCCCCTGGCTCTTCTGGACCGCCAGGTGGCGGTCGTTGAGGGGGGGGGGTAATGTTGGGTTCCAGGGTGTGGGGATTAGTTTGGCTTCCTTTTCAGTTCTTCGGCAGTCCACCAGAGGGACTGCTGAAGAACTGTCCCTTCGGCAGTCCACCAGAGGGAGCCATTGAACCACTCTGCTGGAGAGGGCGTGCCTGCAGGCTCAACTATCCACACCTGAGGGGAATTATCCAGAGGAGTATATAAGCAGAAAACAGCCAACACTTCCTTGCCAGAGTGTTTGCCAGTTTTGGTACTCTAGCTCCTCAGTGTGTTTAGTCTAGAGACGTCTTGTTTTTTGATCCGAGTTTGTTCAGGCCCTCACCCCGTTTCTTGTGGCTCTTCCTCAGGAATCCTTTGAGACCTTTGGAGTCTGTTTCCTCAAGTCCACCAGCCCTGAAGAAACCTTTTGTGACGCCTCGCTGCTCCTCCGTGGTGACAAATCTGACCTGCCCACCCTCCAACGTCGGGTTAATCTCCAGCCAGCCAACATCAGCTTTCCCCTTCATCTGGAACCACATTCCTCCGCCCATCATCCTCCACTTGCTTTTCAAGTAAGAACAGAGCTCACGGCCATTCGTTGACTCCCTTCTCATCCCCTGTGAAACCATTAACCTCTCTCTTCCCTTGTGTGCAGACGCACCCGGACTCTGACCCGCTGACCCCCCTAGCCGTGTTTCTTTGTTTGATTTTTGCAATAAACATCTTTTACTTCCATCTCTCTGTGAGTGTTTCTGCATGTGGGCAAAAAACATTAGACCAGTGATTCTTAACCTTTTTTGAGGTACCGAACCCCCCAGTTTCATATGCGCATTCACTGAACCCTTCTTATCCCCCCACCCCCGCGCCGACATACAAAATACTTTGCGGTATTCTGATTTAGTAATGCAATTATATTAGCTGCGTTACCACCCCCACGCCACTAGAGGCAGTACCAACCCCGAAAAAGATTTAGAAGTACACCGAAAGCTCCAGAATTAGGTAAAAACAGTGAGCTTTGCTAAAGTAATTAAAGACACAAGTTCAAATCCATGCTGATAGTGGAACTCCTTCAATCAGTGCTCCTCCGCAGCTCTTATTGGCTAAGCAATGTAACGTGATCCTCTGCTCAGCAATTGGCTAAGCAATGTAACGTGATCCTCTGCAGCAGCGCTGATTGGCTCAGCAATGTAACGTGATCCTCTGCTCAGCAATTGGCTCAGCAATGTAACGTGATCCTCTGCAGGAGCGCTGATTGGCTCATCAATGTAACGTGATCCTCTGCAGAAAGTGATGGCAAAGCGGGGAGAGTCATCACGACTTTACACAGTGTGTCTTTACCTCCGCGGCAGAGGCTCCACCGAACCCCTGAGACCGACTCATCGAACCCCAGGGATTCGATCAAATCCAGGTTAAGAACCACTGCATTAGACCCATTATGACACAGGGCACCACAGGTGAGGAGGGGAACAGTTTTTTCAGTTAGTTTGGATAGTCTGACTCAGTGCAGTGTGAATAAGAACCACAGCAGCTGAAAATGTAACTAATGTAATTTTGGTCCCCAATTAAACCAGGTCTAGGGGACTATCAGATGTGAAAACACCCTAAGATAACGTTTCTCAACGGGCATGCTCAGGAGACAGCAGGGATCGCTGGCAAAAAAAATTTACAAAAGGGGGGCGCTGCGATTCCTTTGGGGGCGTTTGCTCGAAGGTAAAAGTTGCACCTTAAAATGCACAACAATACCACTTTAGACTCTGAACTGCTTGCTAAAATGTAGTGTGTAGCATTAAAACATGCTTGGCTGCAACTGTATCGATAGCAGCTCTACTTCTCTTCAGTGTTTGTTAGCTTCTTGGTGCAGCTCCTGCTACTGGCAGCTTCAGCACACAATCAGTTCAGCGTTACAGCGGCTAACGTTCTTGTTGCCGTGATTCACTTTTCAGGTCATAGGTGTCTGGTTTTCTAATATTGTATGTCCTATTGAAGGTTTTTATACATATGTTTTGTCAGTGATGTCGTGTCAAAGCAGCATCATTGACACGACTTTTAAATTAAAACGGGAAAAGTGTTTTAATGTTCGTCTGGATGCTGCATGCTTCCATGGAAGGGCAGCAGAATATTGCTCTTAAAAACAATTTATTTTGTCTGAAATATCACTAAATACAGCAAAATAAGTCGCTGAGTTGTCAAGAGTGGGGTGTCTATTGTTAACTTTGAACATGTAGATATGACCTGGTGGGCAAGTCTGTCAGTCAAGCTTCTCTCACGAGAGAGCAGAAGAGAACAGTGGGTGATTTTTAGACCTTTGCTGAGGTAGATAAGATCAGAGGATAAGATCGGCTTCTGTGGCTGTTGTTAACGAATATTTTAGTAATGGAGTAATCTATCAATTATTCTTACGCTTAATTGAGTAATCGGATAAGAAAAGATAAAATAAAACATTGGTAAATCTAAAATAGCAGTATTACTATCACATATCAACATCAGTTAAATTTTTCACCTTTGAGCTTCCCTAACAACTTTTCTGTAGTTTAGAAAATTAACTTGTAACAATAATAGCTCACTTTCTAAATTAACCTGAAGAAACGTTATACAAAATCTGAAATTGTATTCAATTTAATAAGAGGCAGGCTCACAAATACACTTATAAAAATTATCTATACTCCAGCTTTTGGTTTATGTATTCATCTGAAGTCAGTTTAATAGATGAACTCTCACCTTGCCCAGACTTTTATAGCTCGTATGTTCTGCAATAATAGCGACAGGATTTGACACCTGCATTCATCACACACAAAAACACATCTACCAGCTATGTAATATCACGATGCGCATCGTTTCAGCCCTATCGGCTTCACATGCAAGTATCAGCCAATCACAGATCTCCCAAAATTATGGAAATCAGTGCCAGTAAAATCAGTACGCCCCTAGTCACAGCCAAATGTTAGCATCTCGGGTACCATTTAAAACTTAAACAAAGTTCAGAATTTGTGGTTTTCAATTACAGTGAAACATGATTATTACCATTTAGATCTACACATCTGAAATATGTGAATATGTGTAATTGAACTATAAATAGCAGGGGTTCCACCAGCAGGGGTACCCGCAGGATATTATTGAAGGGTACGCACGGTACTATCACTGCACCTGACCCACAATAGCACATCAACATCTCCAACACGTTTCATGGATCATGTGTGTGTCGCACAAAACCAGCACAAACTTAAACACATGCAATGCACATGGCCCACTAAAACAGCGGATCTAATCCGCTTTTTATTAGGCCCGAGCAGCTAAGCGCTGCGAGAGCCTATTGAAACTGTGCTGTAAATTATTCTTATTCTTCCGTAAAATAAATTGGCTTTTTGGGGGCTTTATCATATTCAAAAACTCACCAAACTTGGCGGGGGCATAGAGCCCGGTGAAAATTTACGTATTTTAAGGTCCCCAGAAAAATCGCACAAGAAACGGCTCAAGGGCGCCACCTAGCAAATTTCAAAAGACCCTTTCCTATTCACTTACTTTATCGTAGAGACTTGAAATTTGGTACACTTGTAGAGCTCCCCAAGACACTCAGAATTTACAATTAATGTCATAGTGCAAGTATCACAGAATGTCGGCCATTTTGGATTGAAGTTCCGATTTTGACCCGATTTTGGCCGTTTACAGGGTTCGCATTTTTTCGAACTAGTCCTAGGGACTTCGATCGATCGGCTTCAAACTCGGTCAGATCGTTCATAAGGCATGGCCGATCCAAAGTTATCACAGGTTTGCGGTTTTTTTTTTTCTAATTGGAGTTACCTGGGGTCAAAGTTCACCTAGTCGCCATGAAAAATAAAACGGTTATAACTTTTACAACAAAACTCACAGCAGCACCAAACTTTCAGTGATTGATCATCATCGGGTCCCCTACAACACCCAATGGTCTAATGATGACATCACTTAGGCCACGCCCCCTGAGAACAGGAAGTGTCATGTTTTACTGTGAACGGTCCTTATCTGACCCCTTTGACCTAATCAACATGAAACTGTGTCCACAGACAGAAAACATGTTGGTGTGTCCTGGATTCCAACCCTGTTTAGTTTTGATGGAGCAGGTGGGCGTGGCAGTGTGGCGAACTGACCTGTAACGCCGTGTCCATACGTTTGGCTGCAGATTCCACAATTTGGAGCCCAGCTGCACCAAACTTGACATGACTGATCCTGGTGGGATGCCTGACGATCCTATGTCGTCATAGTCTGACGTCATCTAAGCCCCGCCCCCTCAGAACAGGAAGTGCATTTTTTTGACTTGTAAAGCTCCATCTATGGCTCTCTCGACCTAATCAAGATGATTCTGTGTTGGATGACAGATAACATGTTGGTCTCACTTGCTTTAAAGTGCCAAGAGTTTTCAGTAGAGGGCGTGGCCGTGGCAGCGCGGCGAAGCAGAGGGAACGCCGCCGACATACGTTTGGCTCTAGATTCCACATGTTTCAGCCCAGCTGCACCAAACTCACTAGGATGCATCCTTATTCATCCCCGAACAGGAATCCATAACAGTCATTGATGGGCGTGGCCTAATTTCTCTACAGCGCCCCCTAGAAATTTTCAAATGATCAGCTCCAAGCCATGCTTTAACCTAGAATTATGAAACTTGGTACACACGTGTATGATGTCAGGACCTACAAAAAAGTCTCTTAGAGCCATGGTGCAAACCCAACAGGAAGTCGGCCATTTTGGATCAAAATCCGCCATTTCCTCTATTTCATAGACGCCGCATCTGATCTATCTCCTCCTACAGCTTTCGAGATACAGACTTCAAACTCAGTCAGCAGAGAGTTGAGACATTAAAGGTCCAAAGTTATCACAGGAATTTTTGTATGTCAAAGCATGTGGGCGTGGCTAAGTCCCAAACTTTGACTATTCGCCTTAATACATTAAAGTGACATAACATGAACATACAAGGTCATAGCTGCATCAGACTTTCTATGTCTCATTACAGACCAGCCTTCATCACAGTTAGGTGGTCGATTGATGACATCACCTTAGCCCCGCCCACTTCCGACAGGAAGTCACCTGTTTTTTCTACTGTATGTCTTACTTTTACACTCTAAAACATGTTGGTGTGTCATGGATTCCAACCCTGTGCAGACTGACATAAAATGAGATGATGATGAACTCTGCAAATGCCTACAGACCTGTGGGGGCGTCACAAAATGGCTGACCCTCGCCATATGCATACAATCGTCTCTTATTCACAGACGCATCATCCTATTTGCACAAGACTTTTTATGAGTGACACTTGTGAACCTCTAAGGAGCCCAATAGAGTTTAATTGCAATTTGACTCCACTGCGCCCCCTAGGTTAATCAAACAGCTGTATCTCCTTGCCACATGGCCCAATCTACTCCAGATTTTGGGTGCATGGCCAGGGAACGCTGCCGAAGGCATCAAAGCGGATCGCGTGGAGGACGGCGCGCGAGCGTCGGCGGTGGCTGGCGGGAGGCGGTGCTGGAACATCCGCGGTGGCTATAGGCTTGAGCGGCGCTTGGCTGCGAGGGCCGCTTGAGGCTCCGCGGAGCTTTAATTTTTATTATTATTGTTTTTATTTTTTTTTTTTTTACAAATTATACAGGACAGGTAAGCAAAGCCTACCCATGTGATCCACAGGAGGAGATCCTCCCGTGGATGAGGCTTGCAGAAGAGGAGGAGGTAAAGTAACAATACTTGCTTAATGTCTACTCTTTTTTGCAAAGTTTCTGGTTTCCATGCTCACCACAGTACTGAGACTGCCTTCTTCAAATTGTTCGATGATATCCACATAAACGCAGACTGCAAAAAAAAAAAAAAAAAGAAAACACAGGACTGGTTCTGTTGGACCTCACTGCAGCTTTTGACACTGTTGACTATGACATATTATTGAAATGACTGGAGAGTTGTGTAGTCTGGTCCAGTCCTAAACTTTTTTTTGAATCTTACATAAAGAACAGGGATTTCTTTGTTTCAATAGGTAACTTCTCATTGAAGCGGACAGAAGTCATATGTGGGGTACCCCAAGGCTCAATCATAGGACCCATCTTATTTCTATCTATATGCTCCACCAGCTCAGGTTATAACAGAAAATAATATTAGCAGGGTTTCTCCCAGAAAACTTGCAAAGCCCGGTGTTTAATCGTGTTTTTGTATTAAAAGATGTTAAGTAGACAGGAAATGTAAAAATATTATATGTTATAATATGTTGTTATTATATGGGTAATTATATGTTACAGGAAAACATTGCCAGTGAAATGCTATTTAAATCCACAACTAGTCTTAAAAACAACAAATCAAATAATATAATTAAAATGAATATCAATTATTTGCACTTCTGGTTAATCCAAATTAAGTCAGTGGTTTCATCAGGCCCCCAAGGGCTTCAGGAGCCCATAAATGCTAATATTTTAACACAGACCACAGATAAATATAACGTTTGTTTATTGAGATTATCAATGCTGCTAAATTTGATTTAATGGTTTCAGCATACACTAATTAAAAGATTTTAAATTGTTTAACATTTAAATGTAAGATTTTAAGGAGCTGGCAAGTTTACTTAGTAAAAGTTCAAAAAACAATATTCATAGTTAGATTGTTTTTTTTACCACAGCAATAATATGATGCTGTGAGTTTAATCTGAGTTTGAGCTCTGTTTGACCACAAATACTAATTACTAAACTGCAGTTATAACTGATTGTTTTTAGGTTGGCCAATTAAACTATTCCCTTCTCCCAGATTAAATCTAACACAGAAGCATTTAGTGGTGGTGATGTTTTTAGTAACAAAAGGGGCCCCTAAGTCAAATTTTGCTCAAGGCCTCAGACAGCCTTGGACCGGCCCTGCACGATGAGTTAAATCCGGTGCACTGTGCAGAGATGCGCAACACACGGGAGATTTAATTAAATGCTGCTAATGTGGCTTTGGTAGCTCTTCCATTTCATGTCTGTCGAGGTTTTAACAAGGGGACACAGAAACTATTTTGGTTGGTCGTGTTTATGGGACCTGTTTCTCGGATCTTCGCATGGCCGCGCACATTAACTCTGGCTGACTAAGTGGACAAAGCATTTGATATGGTTTGATGCATCATGTAACCGGAAAAATAATAAAAATAATAATAGAATAATATGAAATCAGCTTGATGAGTGACAGCAAGGAGAACGCGAAAACTCCTCACCAGGCTGAACCTGCATGATGAGCTTAGTGCTGGTTCATTAACCACTAACGCTCTGTCCAACCGAGAACTCATACATAAACTTTATCAGCACAGACAGAGCCAGGCGCTGGGCAGCGTGTTGAGATAGAAAAGTCACACAAAATTCTTGGTGCACAAATAATCATTCTCACCGCTCCTCAACGCACCTCTGAAAGCGACTACAAATTATTCCTGCGGTTCATGTAGAGCTGCACAACCAGAGCTAACCAGAGTGGGGTTTCTTCACAAAAAGTGAAGCTCTTGATTTACCAGTCGATCTACGTTCTTACCCTCATCTATGGTCATGAGCTTTGGGTCATGACCGAAAGAATGAGATTGCGGATACAAGTGGCCAAAATGGGTTTTCTCTGTAGGGTGCCCTTAGAGATAGGGTGAGAAGCTCGGTCATCTGAGAGGGACTCAGAGTAGAGCCGCTGCTCCTTCACGTTGAGAGGAGCCAGTTGAGGTGGCTCGGGCATCTGGTCAGGATGCCTCCTGGACGCCTCCCTGGTGAGGTGTCCCGGGCACGTCCCACTGGGAGGAGGCCCCGAGGAAGACCCAGGACACGTTGGAGGGACTATGTCTCTTGGCTGGCCTGGGAACACCTTGAGAACACTTGTCCCGGAAGAGCTGGAACAAGTAGCTGGGGAGAGGGAAGTCTGGGCCTCCCTTCGTAAGCTGCTACCCCTGCGACACGACCCCAGATAAGCAGAAGAAAATGGATGGATGGATATCATAACTACATAGATGATACACAGCTCTACATTACAATGTCATTGAGAGACTGTGAACACATCAATTCTCTGAACTAGAGGTGTGCCGATCGATCGGCCACCGATCATAATCAGACGATTTCAGTGAAAAATATATGATTGGTGATCGCCAATCACTTTCTTGTTGCCAGTCACCAAAACCGATCAAATTTATCTCACGCCGCAGCCTGCCTGTACAGCTGATCTCCTCTTTCCTTCACACAGCATAAGCGAGCAGCAGCAAATCCTAAGTGATGTGGTGAGGAATTTTAACGTGCAGAGTGAATGGGGAAGTTTGTGTGTTGCGGCGGAAAATTACCTCGGAGGTGAAGAATAGCAAAATGCATCAACACACCCAATCTAATATGACAATTTATAAAACAAGCACTTGACAGAGTATGGGTATATCGAGGCTCACTGCAGGAATAAGAGGACATCTGGAGCGATCAGACAGCAGGCAAAGCAGTGCACATCTACAAACACCCAGATTAGCATCACAGTCAGAAAGCCAAACAAATAACCCAAAAAAATGATTTAAGTCAACGACCTAACGGTGTAACAGGCTGGTTTTGCTCTCGCTCAGTGCATGGGTGGGGCATGTCCAGTGGGTGATCAGACAAAATGAGCAACAGCTGGACAATCCTTGGACTGGGGACAATAAAAGGCCACCCCAAAATGTCACATTTTGCCACAAGTCATAATGCCCCAAGATGTCTCAAGTTATGTCGGAGCGTGCCATTGGCATGTTGGATGTAGGGACGTCCACCAGAGCAGTAGCTGCACGGCTCAATGTCCATTATCGGACTATAGGCCATTTAAGAGTTTGTTTCCAACAGACGGGCACTACTGCAAACTGACCTCATCCTCGTCAGCCACGTGTGACCACTCCAGCACAAGAACTCCACATCTGGCTCATCCATCTGCGGCATCGGCTAAGACCAGTGACACACACAGTTGATGAGACTATCTGTCTGCACAACAGACACATCACACCTCAGACTGTCCGTAACTGCCTAGGAGAAGCCAACTTGACAAAATCCAATTCCTCAACCTGACCCATATCATGTTCAAAGGACTGTCGATCCACAGCTGTTTTGAAGATCAGTAATTACTGGAAGTATATTTTGAGTTTCTCTATACATTGTGTAACACAAATATTCATAAAACTCTTTACATTGGGTGTTTATATTTTTGTTCAGTGTATTTTACTGATTGCAGGTTTTTCAGTTGTCCTTTTGACTGAATAGCTGCTGTATTGTGCCTGCAAGTATTTTGCATGTTTTGTCTAAAAAACTGGGTGAATTTATTACCTGATCATTTTTCCACTTTGTCAGATCACTTAGGAGCATTCGTACACAAAGCGAAAAATTAACAGCCAATCCAGGTGATCCGCAATGATCGGCCCTCATGGGTGATCGGAATCGGGAGTAAAAAAGCATGATTGGACCATCCCTACTCTGAGCAGATGTTTAGAACAGAAAAATGTGTGGATGTGCCACAACTTTCTCCAACTGAACAGAAACAAAATTAAAGTTATCTTGGACCTAAAGTGTAACGATTTGGAGTCAGTGTACAGCTTCAGTTATTACAGCTAGAAACTAGAGATCAGGCATGAAATCTGGTAGTAGTGATGCATTCTGACCTGAACCTTCAGAGCCACATAAAAAGCACTTTTGCACTAGACAGCCTCTAACCAGTACAGTCGCAGCCAACCTCGGTGTGGTTCAGGTAGTGAGCTTTTCCCTTTATATGGTCTGTTCCTCACTGTTGAGCGCTGGTCGTGAGCGGCAACAACTGCATTCAGTTCTCCGCTGATGTCTGCAGCAACACTCAGCAAAGGAGAACCTCAAGGTTGTAGTTCTGAACTCAAATAAACCCAGATATTTAATTTTGTGTAATAGAAATTTATTACTGGCCCAAACAACAATAAAGCTTCAGATCAGTTATTATTTTGCAGCATGTTAATATAATTACATTCTGGCACTTTATTTTTTAAAAGTGCAAACTTCTGGGTTTATGTAACGCAGTCAAAAAATGTAAAAAGAAAAAAACTTAATCCAAAGGAAAACTAAAATTAATATCATAAGCTGATAATGTGTACTTTGGGTGTTTCACAATGTCAACACAAAAGTACAGCCTGTCAGAAAGCTGACCAGCTGCTCCATTTCTCTCTTCTTTATTACTGTATTGAGCTGCTATCAGAGCTGCTAAATCAAGATCATTCTGCTGCAAAACTTATCGTATGTGATCCTGGTGCTGATCGTGATTAAACTCATCTGTTCCTCCGTACTAAGCAGATGTCTGATAGCAGACAGCTAAACTTTAAAGTTGTTTTGGAGTTTTCAGTGATGTAAATCACAAGCAAATCAGCAAAAAGAAGTCAGCTGTCAAATAAATCGTTTTGTTGTCATACGTAGATTGGTCCTGCTAGTACTAGCCCTGAAGCAGGTACTGAAATCTGAGAACAGCTGGGCACGTAGGATTTGCTAATGGAAAACGAATCTAGCCGAGGTGGACCAAGACCGTACCAGATAGAAGTGGGCTAGTGGAAAACTAGAATTCTGCTGCTCATGTTCTCACTAAAACCAGAAAGATAGAACACATCACCCCAGTTCTAAAGTCCACCATGTTTTTATTAGAGGTGCACCGATTGCAGTTTCCTGGCCAATTGCCGATCTTTTAAAAAGCTTAACCTGCTGATTCCGATTTTGCCCAATAACAATTATTTTTGTCTGAAATGTTGCTCAATATAGCAAGAAAGTTGTTGAGTTGGCAGCAGTTGGGTCACTATTGTTAATTGTAAATGTGCAGACATAACTTGGTTGGCCGGTCTGTCAGTCAAACCTGTCTCACAGGAGAGCAGAAGAGGACAGTAATTGATTCTTACACATTTGCCAAGCTGCGTAAGATCGGCTTCATATGTAAAATTTGGCCGATCACAGATCTCCCAAAATTAAGGAAACCAGCACCAATAAATAGGTTGGCCAATAAATCAGTGCACCCGCTAGTTTTTACTCAAAAACATGGTGGACGGTCCCACCACCAACTTTATCAAAATTTCAGAGGGGAACCTTGTATAAGTTTCACTTATTGGATTTAACTGAGTCAACATTACATAATCACTAACTGTTATAAATTTCCACTTGCTTTGAAAGTAAGCAAGGCCAATAGTCCTGCATGTTTTAGATGTGCCTCTGTTACACACCTGATTTAAGTGAGTACTACCTCCTTAACATGCCTCCTATTGATGCAGAATCCTGTTAATCATCCATTTATTTAAGACAGGCATGCAGTAACAGGGAAACCCTTAAAACAGGACAGTGGCCCCTGACAATCTCTGCTTTAACCCTCTGAATGCGTGAGTGACTGACTATACAGTCTTCCGTGAGTGGGTCTTTTTGGACCCATATTTAAATTAATGTGGTTTTTTGCTACTTTTGTCATTTTGATTCAAAATTATGTTTTGTATATTACGTTCTACTGTGTTTTATTTCCCACAATAATTATTTAATGTTTGAAATATTTTCATTTTTCACTTTTTCATTTTTCGACACTGAGAAAGAGCTCAATTATTTCTGTGGACTATTCTACAAAGGAGAATCACAATAACTGGTCACCCACGAGTCTTACACTAACATTACTGTCTGTATTCTATTATGCTGTGTGTATCACACGTGTGAGTGTGTGTATGAATGTGCATTTATCTATCCATCCATCCATCCATCTGCGGTTTATCCGGGGTAAGGTCGGGGGGGGGGGGCAGCCTAAGTAAGGAGGCCCAGACCTCCCTCTCCCCAGCTACTTGTTCCAACTTCTCCATGGGAAATCCCAAGGCGTTCCCAGGCCAGCTAAGAAACATAGTCCCTCCAGCGTGTCTTGGGTCTTCCATGGGTCTTCTCCCGGTGGGACATCCTCAGAACATCTCACCAGAGAGAAGTCCAGAAGGCATCCTAACCAGATGCTCCTCTTGACGTGAAGGAGCAGTGGCTCTACTCTGAGTCCCTCCTGGATATCTGACCTTCTCACCCTATCTCTAAGGGAGAGCCCAGACACCCTATGGGGAAAACTTATTTTGTCCGCTTGTACCTCGTTCTTTCGGACATGACCCAAAGCTCATGAGGGTAGGAACGTGGATCGTCCGGCAGATCAAGAGCTTCGCTTTTTGGCTCGGCTCTCTCTTCACCTCGACAGACCAGTACAGCGCCTGCTTCACTGCAAACGCTGCGCCAATCCTCCTGTTGATCTCCTGCTCCATTTTTCCCTCATACGTGAACAAGATCACAAGACACTTGAACTCCTCTACTTGGGGCAGGACACCCTCCCTGACCAGGAAAAAGCACTCTATACTTTTCCAGCTAATTTATTTATGCATTTATTTATATAGCTATGAATAATTATTGAGTTGGTAAAAGAACAAACCTTGAACACATTGATCAACAGGTTTTGCATGTCATTCAACACATTCTCTCACTTGGTTTTCTTATCCAGGGTTTCAGTCACACACACAGACATGCACACACAAATAATACACATGCACAATATAGTTAGTATACATGGCAATGTTAGCTAGTTGGTTAGATAACTAGTATTAGCTAACTCTGAAGAAAGGTAATATGTTGATTCGTGACAATAACGCTGTCACAGTACTCATGACTGACACACAAACACACACAGGTAAAAATAAAGATAATACTTATATGTAAGAGTTATTGCTGTGTAAAACATTATTCAGGGGTGACAGTTAGGTCTCAGTGCATTTGGTTCACAAAAAATGTTTTCCTGATAGTCACAGTTGGTAAGAAAAAGATTCCCATTAAATTCCATAGGAAATAAATGCAGGTCATTTTGGACCCACTCATGGAAGAATGGGGTAGCGATATAAAACATGCTATTTCTTAAAATGTATAAAAGGTAAATTAAAAATTTGAATTGCATGATAACATGTTTCTTGAGAAATACCTGGAATATGAAGTGATGATCTTTTTGCAAAGATATTGCAAAAAGATGACCTCACCGGGTCCAAAAGGACCCGCTTACGCATCAGAGGGTTAAACTAGGGCTGAGACAATTCCTTGAATGAGTTGAGTACCTCGATTACTAAAATTCCTCGAGGAAAATTTATCTGCCTTGAAGCTTCGTTAAATTAAATTTTAACGAAGCGCACCGTTTTAAATTAATTTTAGTATGTAACGCACCGTGTTCCAGCCGGATCATTATTTGTGGTGGGCAGTGCTCTTACTTCCGCCTATGAGTTGTTGTGAAGTGCTAGCAGCATGGTGTTGAATTGTGGGACTTTTTGTGAGGGTTTGGGGAGAAATAAGGACTGTTGAACCTTGCGGTGTGATGGTTGGACTATGACAGCATTGGTGGCGTCAAAATCGCGTCATCATGGTTTTGGACTGAACAGTAGGAATGGCGCTAAGAGAGACAGAGAGAGATCCTATTCCTTGGACAATCGTGAAAATATTCTATAGAGGACTCGATTACTAAAATATTCTTTTACAACAGCCCTACTTTAAACTATAAAACCCTCTGAATGAATGTCAGTTCATTGGGTACAACAAAACCTAACAAACTGTTTTAAACGATACCAAATTAGGTGAAAAACCCTGAGACAAATGTCACAGGCAGACTAAAAGAGATGACATTGAATATAATCAAATTATTCAGAGTCCTTGTTCATAAACACTTAAGAGAGCTAAAGGCATGACTTATTTCAAAACAACAGGATAAATAATTGCTATTTTCAACACAAATAGTGTCCACAATATAACTTATTACTTTGAGAATTAGGTTAGCAACTCTTAACTCAGAATTATAGAAAATGTTCCACTGATAGGCCTGAAAGTTAGGCTGAAGGAAACCAGTGAGAGCATAGGCACATTGCTAACATTCAGAACATACATTAAACTAGGGCTGTAGTGATACAATAATCTCATGATACATGATATTCTGCCCACAATACAATATATATTGCGATATTCAGTAAACAATACAATTCAATACACTTTTACGATTTTCTGAAAGACTTTAGAGGGACAGAGTGATTTTGGTGACATTTTGTGACTGTTATAGAGTTGGACTGAATTAATTTAACTGAAAACTAATTAAAAGCACCAACTACACAATACCTGGCTCTGGTTGGACATGGACACAGACTTAAAGTCGACAGCTGGACAAAATGAATCAAAGAAGTGGTGAGAAAACATGTTTCTTTTAACTGAAACAGTACAAACTGTAGCTTACATGCATTTGAAAAAGTAAATAAAGTGCACCAAGTACCCTGCTCTGAATAGTTTGATACCTTTTTAACCTTGACACTTAACATCTGAAGGAATCACTAAGCCTGATGACCTAATTACTCTCCTGGCGAAGCAAGCAGTGAGTGAGCAAGGTGACAGTTGGATGTTACGATACTTGCGGATGAATATCGATTTTTTTCTAGGAAAGAAAATATCGGTATCGCAAAATCGATATTATCACACAGCCCTACATTAACAAAGCGTCAGAACTACCCTTGACAATCTGCAGCAGAATGAAAATAAATGGCAGTGCTGTTTTGTTGTTTCCAGTTCAAATTTTTGATCATAACTTCTCATTAGTGAGATAGATTGTGTGTGAACATACTCCACTCATGACAAAATAAGGAAAAATGTCTACTTTAAAAATTTTTTGATAGATGTAGACCATCTATAAAGACCATCCCTGCAACTAGTAGACAAAGTCAATAACTAATTTAGAATTGTATAATTTGTCTGTTAAACTCATTTTATTAGTGTATAAACTTTCTTTAGAAATGTTTCAGATTGCCTATCTAAACAGCAACAAAGAAAGTAAATGTGTGGGTTTAATGACAATGATTTTGCCGGAGGAAAGAAGTGTCAGTGCATGAATAAACAGGTTAGAGAGGATTCCTTTGGAATTAAAGTGGAACTAAGAGACTGAGTTGGAATAATGCGACAGTGCTCCCTTCAATAGTCACACCTGCAGTTTTGCGCCACAGTCGTAAAATATTGATCTCGCCCTAAAAAGATTAGGAGAGAGGAAAAATACACACCTCTAATCCCCTTTGACAATGTTAGCTGAACACTGCTAACCTAGCAGAGTGAGTTAGCTAACAGCTAGCGTTAGCACCAACCCGGACGGAGATTGCTCGAGTAAAAAAAACACAATCTAGGCTAGTTTACCGGACCAGGTCGGGTTCTGGCACTGGTTTACTTGAACACTCCAAGTTAGAGTCGTGCGGGTACCTTTCGTCCTTAAATGAGAGTGCTGGGTGGGCTCATAAAGTCGTTTCAGATACATTCCCCTACCCACCTAATAACATGGTGGCTCCTAGATCCATATACCACGGAAAACAGAAGGAAGCATATCCACGTTCGAAGGTTAAAAAAAAAAACATATATCCCTTTTTCTGTTGGCAGTCGGGTTCTCCGAAAAAAACTCCAAAGCCAGGTTTGATTTGAGGCGTAATACTGTTAGGTCATTACAACCGATAAGTCCATATTTTACTCTTGTCCATGTTAGGCTAGTATCCACTGAAAACTGAAAGCTGGCTTTGCGGACTTCCTCCTTCTCTCCCAACAGCACTGCCAAGCGGCAATGGCGACACACACTCGCTCCCTGCTCCCCCGCCCTGTATGTCTACGTATATCAGCCCATCCCTTTTCATCCCGGTTCACCCACACCTGTCCCTCTCTCCCTCGTCATATTCAGATTGTAGGTAATTTATGTAAAGGCCTTTTCACCTGTATGCAAATACAACAAACTGTGTTCGCGAGTCAAATTATCAGTGATAAAAGTAGTAGTAGATAACTTAGTCTTACTGGACCCAAATTGAACTTCATAACGTAAAACACCTCATTATAGAGTTGGTTATTTATGATTTAATGAAACTTGTACGACAAAAAAAATATTTGGTTAAAATATGAGTACACTGCAGCCTCATCTCTGCACAAATACGCATACCATATTACGAACGAAGAGAAATCTCTTTGAAATTTCTGAATAGTCATATGCAGAGTTGGGAAACTAATTACATTTATTAAATTACATTTACTTGAGTACCTTTAAAAATACTTTTAGGAGTATTTTTATCACACTATACTTTTTACTTTTACTTGAGAAATTTTTAATGAAGCATTGCTACTCTTGAGTAAAATTTCTTGATTTTCTATCATCACTGGATGAAAGACAGATATGTTTTAAACAAAGACACAGACACACACATTCAGTTTTTGATAAAATTTCATAAGTTTTATATGAAATTGATCTGGAGAAATGTTCTTTTGCCTGATTTTGTTACTTATATGAATTATTGACATTTTGGTAACTTTATATTTTGGTGCATCTGATAATGTAATTTTTTAAATATTAAGTGATTAACAATTTGATTAGTTACTCAGTACTTGAGTGAACTTTTTGCCAATTACTCTTTTGCTCGTACTAGAGTAATTCTTTGGACAGCTACATTGTACTTTTACTTGAGTAAAAATATGTTGAAGTAGTGCTACTCTTTCTTGAGTGCAATTTTTAGATATATCCCACCTACCTCTGGCCATGAGCCTGACAAAGAATGCAGTTGCAACAAGAAGTTTCTGGTTAAAAAGACACATGAAGACACCTGACGTAGGAGTGTACAGCTAAATCAGGCCTGATTTCCTTAATTTGGGGAAAGCGGCAATCAGTGGATACTTACATGAGAAACTGATCTTATCCACTGATCTTATCTACCTCCGCAAAGGTCTGGAAATCATCCACTATTTTCTATTCCTCTATTGTGAGAGGACTGACTGACAGATCTGCCCACCAGGTCATGCCTGCACATGTACACTTAAAAATAATCCATTCACTGTTGCAAACATAACATCTTCATCCCTATATTTAAGCAAATATTTAGACAAAAAAATTGTTGGCCAAAACCCGAATTGGCAGGTCTTTTTAAAGATAGTGGTTGGCCAGAAAACTACAATCAGTTCATCCCTAGTTTGAAATGAAATCAGGCCGTCTCTTGTTTTAGGTCAGTTGGTCAACCACCAAAATGATTTCCATTTGCTAAATGCCCCAATGTTGATAGAAATAATATGTCAAATATTAAGCTATTAATAAATGAATATCATTCTGTATGTGAAATTCACAATCAGAAGTTCACATACAGAATGATAACCATCGCAATGAAGAGAGCCAAGATGATGTCATGGCTTTGGAAACTCCTTACTTGAGTTACGCATGCACAGGGAGAACATGCAAACTCCATGCAGAAAGACTGGAGCCAGGAATTGAACCCAGAAAATTCTTGCTGCAAGGCAACAGCTCTACCAACTGCACCACAGTGCAGCCCAGGCTTTAAACATAAATATCTAAAATTTTTATTTTGTGAAGAAACAACAACAAGTGGGACATAATTGCAAAGTGGAACAAAAATTATTGGATATTTTAAACTTTAACAAATAAACTGCAAAGTGTTGAATATTCGACTGATTTAATGACGAAAAGGAGCCGGGTGGATTTTTAGATGAACTTTAGTGAATTAAGAATGAACGAATCATACGTACTAAAATATGACAGAGTCGGAACTCACCTAAGAAAACAAAAAAATAAGTGCTGCTGTTAGAAAAGAATTATCATCACCATGGAAACAGGTTCCCGAGCAACATGGGATACGGAGTCCGCTTTGCCATAGGCCACAAATAGTCCACTTTCTAACCAGATACTAACTATAAAATGACAACTAAATCTATGAAACAATTGCAACTAAAATAGTTATATTAAATTATAATATCCCAAATAATAAGTCCTAAGCAAATTCTAGTTAAATCAAACAAATTCTCAACAGGGCATGCAATATTATTTGGCCCCCTTGCGCTAATACTTTTTAGCACCACCTTTTACTGCGATTACAGCTGCAAGTCACTTGGTTTTGTCTCCATCACTTCTGTACATCAAGAGACTGAAATTCTTGCCCATTCTTCCTTGCAAAACAGCTGGAGCTCAGCGAGGTTGGATGGAGAGCTCTTCTTCCACATGTTTGCTGTGTCTCCCAGGTGGCTTGAGGCAAACTTTAAGCCAGACTTTTTATGGATATCTCTGATAAATGCCTTTCTTCTTGCCACTCTTCCATAAAGGCCAGACTTGTGCAGTGCATCACTGATTGTTGTCCTATGGACAGACTCTCCCACCTCAGCTGTAGATCTCTACAGTTCATCCACAGTGATCATGGGCCTCTTGGCTGCATCTCTGATCAGTCTTCTCCTTGTTCCAGATCAAAGTTTAGAGGGACGGCCAGGTCTTGGGAGATTTGCAGTGGTCTAATACTCCTCCCATTTCAATATGATCGCTTGCTCAGTGCTCCTTGAGATATTTAAAGCTTGGCAAATCCTTTTGTATCCAAATCTGGCTTTAAACGTCTCCACAACAGTATCTGGGACCTGGCTGGTGTGTTCCTTGGTCTTCGTCTTCTTCTTTTTTTATGGTGGTTGGCAAACAACTTTTAGGTGCATTACCGCCACCTTCCAGGTTGGAGTATGGATCAGACGCTTATAATCTCCCCATAATACTCGTTTTCCTAAGAAAAATAAAAATACTACAATAAACTACATCCCCTGACGATCTCTGAAACAGCTCTCTTATATCTAACTTATTTTTATTTTTACTTAACTCTCTAAGTAATACCTCTCTTTCCCATACATATTTGTTGCATTCTAAGAAAATATGTTATACTGTTTCCAATTCTCCACAATAATAACAACAACCTGTACTATGTTTATTAATAATTTTAAGAGTACTATTTAATCCTCTGTGTCCAAATCTTATTCTAGATATAATATCTTCTTCCTTCTTATTTCTATTACATTTCCTAAATTCCCCAACTTTTTTGGATACTATAATAAAACCTAGCCTTGTCTCCTCTATCCCACTTCTCTTGGCATTTTCCCTTGATATACTCTTTTATAATATTCTTTATCTCACTTTTACTTATCTTAATATTCAAATCAACAATATTTGTTTTTGAAGCACTCTTAGCAAAACTATCAGCCAACTCATTTCCTACCACACCAATGTGGGCTGGAATCTAAACTAGTTTAACATGAGAACCATGGTTTTTAATCCTGAAAATTGAGTGAATTATTTCCAAGTACTAATTAATGCACGACTCGAATATGAACAAATTAAAACCTCTCTTCTTTCCATTTCCTCAACCCATTTTAAAGCCATTAAAATTGCCATTAACTCACCTGTATACACTGTCAGTTTATCAGTTATTCTTTTTCGTTTCATAAAGTTTAAATCTGGAACTACAAACGATATGCCTACTTGATTGTTTAACATTTTAGAGGCATCTGTATATATTTGAATATATTCTTGTAAAGCTTTTGTTGATTCATATATATGTAATTGAATTTTTTATTTGTTTTGTTATATTCTTTTGGTGTTTTCTCATTTAGCTGGGAGTTGTTTGTTGTTTTTTAACTGACGTTTTGATTTGAAAAGTTTTTTTTTTTGTTTTTTTTTTGGAAGTCAGAGTTGCTAAGCAATTTGTACAAACATCTGACAGTATCTGACTGTTGTCTGTTTAAGATATAGTACAGAGAATGAGCAAACATACAAGTCGCAGTTCAGTGAAGACAACTAAGTGGTTCAACTAAGGTCCAAGCAATTAGTTAAATAGCACTCGGGTGATGAGGGAACAAGGTGGGTGTTTTATCGAGAATATTGTATTTATTGAACATAATTTTTGTATTTTGATATAAAACGATGTTAATGTTTGATTAACTGTCAAACTGTTAAAACAGTTGAAATACATTTTGGTTAATTTGTAGTATAGAAATGTAGGTTAATTAAATACACGTGACGTAGATGTAATGTTGTTGCATAAAGTAGGTTTTTTTGAGTTAAAAGAAAAGGTTAGAACCTCTAAGAGCTGCTAATAGTGTTTTGTTTGTGCATTTGTAGCTCTTACGGTGTGTTCACACATAAAGGCTGTTAAATAAAGAGAAGTGAACCATCAGTTAAAGAGAACATCTTTTCGACCGGGACGCTACAGTAAGAGCTTGATCCTCCAGGAGTAACTTCACCTCCGGGAGAAGTAAGAGCGTGACCCAAGTTGAGACGAGCTTCACTCTGAACTAAGAAGTTGTTCGACCCACTCTCAGCATCAAGCATGGAAGCATCTGATCAGGAAATAAAGTACATCAAAGACCTACAAGTCAACGATGAAGAGGATGCTCAAAGTTCTGTTCGTCAAAGGAGGCCTACAGAAAAAATGCGAGCGTATCAGGAGGAAGAAACTCACAAAAAGGAAAAACGTCTTCTTAAAGTTTATGATCAATGGAAAAGGCAAGTACACACAACAAGAGAACAATTGAAAGGAGACATAACAAACAGTCAAATTGCTTCACTCATGGACATCTTAGAAAGAGAAAGAGATAATGTCATAAAGTTATACACAGAAATAAGGGAAATCATTACTCCCTGTAGTGACACAAGGCGACTTATAGATGCATGCGAAGCAGTCACCAATGACATTATAAGAGTTGCATATGAAAGACTCTCAGGCATAGATAACTATGACAGTAAGAAAGTGAAGGCACGTCTACGTGAACTTCTTGATCCAGACTATGCTCAATCCATTTATAGTTCTTCCATCACGCACTCAAGTAAACATTCAGCTGCCAGTAATTTAAACTCTACAAGGTCAGTAGTAGATGTAAAGAGAGCAGAAGCTGCTGCAGAGTTAGCTGCCAAGGAGGCAGAGTATGAAGTTTTATTAGAAGAAGAAAAACAAAGAGAAAAGATTCAACTTTTGGAGGAAAGACATAGAAAGGAGTTAGAATCTCAAAAACGTGAGTTAGAGAGATTAAAGGCTGAAAGGGAGTTAAAGGCTGCACGAGCTAGATTAATAACCTATGACCAGGAGATAAAGAGCGTGAGCAGTGTTCATGTTGACTGTGCTAGAGCAACTGAAAAGGCTTCTATAGTTTCTGTTCCCATTCAGGTCCCTAACAGCAACGTTGTGTCCACCTCACTTTTACAAACAGATGTCCTTTATTTAGCCCAAGCATTACAGGACAGTGTCATCATGAACAGACTGCCAATGTCTGAACCCTCCACGTTCACAGGCGATCCAATAGAGTTCATCGAGTGGAAAGCTTCTTTTGATAAAAAGAACATATCACCTGCAGACAAGTTACACTACTTAAAGGAATATGTAGGAGGTTCAGCTTGACAAACGCTTGATGGCATCTTCTACAGAAACGACAGTGATGCCTATCAGGATGTGTGGGAACGCCTCAATCAAAGGTATGGACATCCTTTTATTGTACAGAAAGCGTACAGAGAAAGACTAACAAAATGGCCAAAGATACAAACAAATGACTCAATAGGATTTAGAGCATTTGCTGATTTCATTCAAACATGTTATGAAGCTATACCACACATAGAAGGTTTAAGCATTCTCAACGATTGTGAAGAAAACCAAAAACTTGTTCAAAAATTACCGAACTGGGCAGCTGCAAGGTGGAATCGTCAGGCTACTCTGTACATGAAAGAAAATGGGAAGTTTCCAAGTTTAAGGCACTTCACTGAGTTCATGTCCACCGAAGCTGAGGTTGTGTGCAACCCAATTACGTCATTTCAGGCTCTTCACTCAACAGACTTCAATAAAATAACCACCAAAGTTATCCAGAAAGAAAAAAGGCCCACATCCAGTGTTCTCCATACGCAAGTGGTAACAGAGACAGAAAGCACAAAACAAAGGTCAAATGTTAAACCAACATGCATGCTCTGTCAAGACAATGGACACAAACTTCACAGTTGCCCGCAGTTCAAAGACAAACCACTCGAGGAACGAAGGAAATACGTAAAAGACAAAAGACTTTGCTATGGGTGTCTTAAACCCAGACACGGCGCAAAGGACTGTCGTTACAGACATGTATGTGAAATATGCAAGAAAAAACATCCTACCTGTCTACATGACTTTGACTATGACAATGACAAATCACAGACAATCCAATTTCAAATGAGTACGGAACAGACTGCAACAACCCTGTCTCTCAATGCGAGAACCAGTGAACAACGTATAAGCACCTCTATGATCGTACCAGTATGGGTTTCTTCAGAGCATCAACCAAGTAAAGAAAAGCTTGTTTATGCACTCTTGGACACTCAAAGCGATACAGTGTTCATTGACCGTGATGTGTCTAACGATCTCAAAGCTAAAGCAACCCCAATAAGGTTAAAACTTACTACAATGCTTGGTAAGGACGCAGTTGTGCCAAGCGAGCGTGTCTCAGGTCTAAAGGTGAGAGGATACAACTCTTCAGACATAATTGAACTCCCTCCTGCTTACACTAAAGACTGTATACCAGTTAACCGCTCTCACATTCCTTCCTGTGAAACGGCTAGACAATGGGATCATCTCAAGGTAATAGTAAATGAGATCCCCCCACAGCTAGAATGTGAAGTTGGGCTGTTAATTGGCTACAACTGTTCCAAGGCATTAGCTCCAAAGCAGGTCATCTTAGGAGAAGAAAGTGAACCCTATGCTGTCCGCACAGCATTGGGCTGGAGTATTGTAGGCCCCACATCATCTCACAGTAACTCTTTTAGCATATCTGCTGTGTGCCACAGAGCCACAATCAAAGAGCTTCCTTTAATAACTCCTGCTGACGCACTCAAGGTTCTTGAGTCTGACTTTAAAGATGATAGCAAGGATAACAAATCAGTGTCTCAAGATGACATTCTCTTTCTGAATATGCTAGAGCAAAACATTTATAAAAACTATGAAGGACATTATGAAATGCCACTTCCATTTAAGGAAAGACCTCTGTTACCAGACAATAAAAAAATGGCTATGGTACGATTTCAAAGCCTCAAAAACAAACTGTCAAAAGACCAAAGATACAAGGAACATTATGTAAGGTTTATGGATGAAGTCATAGAGGGTGAGGCAGAAGAAGTTCACAATGAAGCAAAAGAAGGAGAAAAGTGGTATATTCCTCACCACGGAATATATCATCCTCAAAAACCAGACAAACTCAGAGTAGTCTTTGACGCCTCATCTAAATACAAAGGAAACAGTCTCAATGATCATTTAATGTCAGGCCCAGATTTACTGAACAATCTAATTGGTGTTCTAATGAGATTTCGACGACATTGAGTTGCATTACTATGCGACATTGAAAAAATGTTCCATCAGTTTTATGTACACGAAGCAGACAGAGACTATTTAAGATTTTTATGGTGGAAAAATGGTAACTTAGACACGGAACCCCAAGAGTTTCGAATGAAGGTACATCTCTTCGGAGCCACATCTTCACCAGGATGTGCAAATTATGGACTAAAACATCTTGCAAATGAAAACAAGACTCAGTTTCCCCTTGCATCTCAGTTCATAATGAAAGATTTCTATGTGGATGATGGTGTAACAAGTACTACAAGCATCAAGGAAGCTATTAAGCTCATCCAGGAAACTCGGACACTTTGTGCTTCAGGTGGCCTTAGACTCCACAAGTTTGTGAGTAATGACAAAACAGTGTTAGAAAGCATTCCACCATCTGAACAGGCCTCTCCACAGCAAGCATGTGACCTAGCGTTTTATGACTCTAAGCTTGAAAAAGCGCTAGGTATTCACTGGCACATCGACTCAGACACTTTACGGTTTCGCTTTCGCCCCAACAATCAACCTGATACAAGGCGTGGCATTCTATCTATAGTTGCATCTTTGTACGACCCGTTAGGATTCATCTCCCCCTTTGTGCTCACAGGTAAAAGAGTGCTTCAAGAGACATGCAAACGAAGTACAAGCTGGGACGATTTTCTTCCCAGTGAATTAAAGCCAATGTGGAATAAATGGAAGGAAGACCTAAGAAACTTGGAAAAAATAACAATACCACGCTGTTATGTTCCTAAAGACTTTGGCCAAATAGTAAAAATTGAGTTACATCACTTTTCTGATGCCAGTTTATATGGTTATGGTCAGTGTTCGTATTTAAGATATATAAACGAAGATGCTAAGGTACATTGTGTTTTGGTTACAGCAAAGACCAGAGTTGCTCCTATTAAAGTAACAACAATACCCAGACTCGAACTGACAGCCGCTGTGATCTCCATAACTGCGAGCAACGTAATAAAGGATGAGCTGGGATTGACACAGATTGATGAATATTTCTGGACAGACTCTAAAGTAGTTTTGGGCTACATCAATAATGAGGCACGCCGTTTTCATACCTTTGTTTCAAATCGAGTCCAAAGGATAAGGCTCAACAGCACACCTCAGGAGTGGAGATATGTCTCTTCTGAACAAAACCCAGCAGATATCGCCTCCCGAGGCTCAAGTGCAAGTGAGCTCATTTCATCTAACTGGTTCAAAGGGCCACAGTTTCTGTGGGACAAAGAAATTCCTCTATATGCGAAGATAGACGTAAACTTGCCACTTGGAGATCCAGAAATTAAAAGGGCACAAGCACTGAACACCTTCAAAACAGAAAAAAAGAATTTGGCAGACAAGTTAACAAAGTTTTCTTCTTGGTACAAAGCTACACCCAAGCCATTGCTAGACTGATTCGTTGTGCCAAAGGAGATAAAACAACGAGTCATAGCACAATACAAGAAAGGCAAAACGCTCAAAGTGTTATTCTAAAGGACGTACAAGTAAAAGAATACGCAAATGAAATAAGGATGCTGAAACATGGAAAGTCTCTTCCTCATAAAAACAAACTGTTTCAAATGGACACTTTTCTCGATAGTGATGGACTCCTTAAGGTGGGAGGAAGGTTAAAGGATGCTTCTTTCTCTTCCTCACTGAAACATCCAATAATAGTTCCAAAAGGTCACCATGTCACTCAGCTTCTAATTGCTCATTTCCACGATAAAGTGCAACATCAAGGGAAAGGACTTGATGTTGCACTTCAACTTGATGTGCAACATCAAGTTGCACATCAAGTGATTAATCAGATTAATCAAATGATTAATCATTTGATTAATCAAATGATTAATCAGATCATTAATCATTTGATCTGATTAATGAGATCAGATCAAATGGAATTTGGATTCCTGGCATCAACAAAGCTGTAGCAAAGTTTATACACCAATGTGTAAAGTGTCGCAGACTCAGAAGAGGAATAGAACAACAGAAAATGTCTGATCTACCAACAACACGTTTAGAGCCATCCCCACCGTTTACATTCTGTGGAATGGATTGTTTTGGCCCTTTCATAACCAAACAAGCTCGAAAGGTGCATAAACGTTATGGATTACTTCTTACTTGTCTATGTTGTAGAGCGATACACACAGAAATGTTAGACGACTTAACGACAGACGCGTTAGCCATAAGAGGAACAGTCAGTGAGATAAGGTGTGATCAAGGAAGCAACTTCGTTGGAGCTAAAAATGAACTACAGAAAGCTTTAAAACAATTGGATTCAAACCGCATTACCACATTTTTGGCAGAGAAGCAGTGTGATTTCAAGATGCATACTCCTCATTCAAGCCACACTGGAGGCGTATGGGAAAGACAAATCAGGACTGTTCGAAGTATTCTACGCTCAACAGCTTCACTTTCTTCAGACAGGATGGACGATGCATCTTTAAGGACATTCTTTTATGAAGCAATGCTGATTGTGAACAGCAGACCTCTTACAGTGGATAACCTCAGTGACCCAAACAGTCCCAATCCATTGACTCCAAATCACTTGCTCACTATGAAGTCAAAGATAGCCCTGCCTCCTCCAGGTAAATTCATCAAAGAAGACATTTATGCACGGAAAAGGTGGCGGCGGGTGCAATATCTAGCAGAGCAGTTTTGGTCACGTTGGAAAAAGGAGTATCTATCTAACATCGCAACAAGGCAGAAATGGCACACTCCAAGAAGAAACTTGAAGGTCGGAGATGTTGTCATGGAAAAGATGGATGACTTACCTCGTAATGAATGGAGATTAGCACATGTGATAAGCACAGTAACTAATAAAGACGGACTTGTAAGAAAAGTGAAGATTCGTTTTGGAGAATGGAAGATGGAGAAAGGACAATGGCCGTTTCTCAATACTCAAGAACGCAAGTACGTTCTTGAGTTCTTGGCAAGTACGTACCCGCAAGAACAGTCCGTTCTTACCGAGTTCACAAGGACGCAGTATGCTAGTTCGCCAATTGGAACAGGGCGTTCTTGATGACGTCACTCAACTAGCGTAAATTTCAATAAATTCAATTTAACACAGGATGATTCCTGTGTTAAACTGAACAATTTAACAATTGGGACTGGATAATTTTATAATTGGGACAAATATTAACAGATATCAAATATACATAATTAAGGAAAAGTAATTTCTAAGTAGAAACACCTTCAAATTAACGGGATTAAGTTTTTTTATTACTGATTGAAAAAAGCTTAATAAAAAACAATATATCACCTCAAATTATTTTTTCAGACTTCTGTTACCAGTGAAGCTTGAATCTTGTTTGCCACCTTCATCAGATTATTTGCTTATAAAATATTTATTTCAAATGAAAAATCATAATAGATGGTGGCCAGCCTGTCATGCAGTTAACTGATTTCTTCCTTATTCCCCAGGTTTGCCAGGGATTCATAAACAGGGAAAGTTAAAACAATTATTTTATATTTAATGTTTTACCAACCTGCATCTGGCCAGAGTTCCTGTTACACAACTGGATGGTTATTTTATAATAACTACTAAACACTTATTAACAAACTTATGTTTACTTTGTTATCATAATCAAGTATACTCTAGTAAGATACCAGCATTGAAAGAGAAACATAATTTTTGTAGGAATATGTTTATTAGAATAACAAAAAAATAAATAAACAAAAACAAGCAGATAATCAGTCAATAACTCCAGGAAATTCAGTGACTGTCAAAAGCAAATATTACCATAATTTAATAGTTTTATTTTTCTTCTAAGAAGATGAAGAGACAGTGAAGAGAACATTGGCAGGACACGGGGATGAAGAGAACCTCCAGGAGTTTTTGGGAAGCTGGAAGTAAACCTGGAGCTGCAGTCTGCTCACCTGAAGAGCTGCCTGCATAAAACAATGAAAAATAAGAGTTCACTCTCACACATGAAATACCAATCCAAGGGAAATGTGTTTTTTTATTTACAAATTAAAGTATGATTCTCTGATCATGAAGGGACATTGTATTAAAATATTTTTCTTACTACGAATTTAAATGCCCCAAAACAGTTAATTAGCGAGTGAAACTAATTGATTTTGAAAGTCTGTGTCAACACAATTTATAAAATACCAATATTAACTAAATAAATATAAAAAATAGAACAGATAACAAGCAGCGGAAAACAACAGTCACTTGCTGAAAACAGGCTGCGGTTAGCGGGGAAAACACGTTCCAACCGCCCGTTAAACTGGCAGCTCCTCCGGTCTGTTAGCGGAGCTATGCTACTCCGAAAAACTCCGTAGCAATTATTAAAGTAAGAATATTCTGGATGAACTGAATGGATAGACGAAGCTATAAGGTCTACTTTCTCGCCTAAAAAGAAATTTAAATGAGTTTTCGTGGCAATTAATGGTGGTAAAAATGCAATACATTTCTGTACTGACCTTCTATATTTACCGCTGCTGATGGCGCATTGCATTGTGGGATATCTTGCTGCCTCAAGTCCGCAGAAGGATGCATTGATGCATCCTCGATAAAATGGGCGGAGCAAGAACACATCCGGGTACTTTGAGCGTTCTTGCTTGGATGTGTACTTTGAATTGGAACAGTACTTGGGCCGCTGTCGATGACGTTTCACGAGGACGCGAGAACACAAGTACAGACAAGAACGCATATTGAGAAACGGCCAATGTTCCAGCAAAGCTTCTATAGTGGAACGTCCAGTGCAGAAACTGGTTCTACTATTAGAGACTGACTCTAAGAAATCATCATCACTCCACTTGTTAAGTTCTAATGATTTGGTGGGAGTGTAAAGCTTTTGTTGATTCATATATATGTAATTGAATTTTTTATTTGTTTTGTTATATTCTTTTGGTGTTTTCTCATTTAGCTGGGAGTTGTTTGTTGTTTTTTAACTGACGTTTTGATTTGAAAAGTTTTTTTTTTGTTTTTTTTTTGGAAGTCAGAGTTGCTAAGCAATTTGTACAAACATCTGACAGTATCTGACTGTTGTCTGTTTAAGATATAGTACAGAGAATGAGCAAACATACAAGTCGCAGTTCAGTGAAGACAACTAAAGGGTGGTTCAACTAAGGTCCAAGCAATTAGTTAAATAGCACTCGGGTGATGAGGGAACAAGGTGGGTGTTTTATCGAGAATATTGTATTTATTGAACATAATTTTTGTATTTTGATATAAAACGATGTTAATGTTTGATTAACTGTCAAACTGTTAAAACAGTTGAAATACATTTTGGTTAATTTGTAGTATAGAAATGTAGGTTAATTAAATACACGTGACGTAGATGTAATGTTGTTGCATAAAGTAGGTTTTTTTGAGTTAAAAGAAAAGGTTAGAACCTCTAAGAGCTGCTAATAGTGTTTTGTTTGTGCATTTGTAGCTCTTACGGTGTGTTCACACATAAAGGCTGTTAAATAAAGAGAAGTGAACCATCAGTTAAAGAGAACATCTTTTCGACCGGGACGCTACAATTCTGAATATTCTCTCTTTATATAACTCTCCACTTACTTTTTCCCTAATTGTCTCCCTTTTTCCAATAACTTTAAATCAACTTCAGCCTGACCAAAATCCATGATGGAATAACAGGAGTAACAACCACAGGACTAATTAGAAAATTATCTATTCCAATATCTTTTGCTTTGTTCAAAATTATCCATCCAAAACTATTAATTTGCTTCTTTTCTTTTTCTTGACAAGGTTGCAGCATAACATGTGGAGGATGAGCTTCATTATGCCTTATAATATTTGCCCAGTAAGTCACGGTCAGCTGCTCTCTCCTGAGCTCCATTGGTATCTCACCCATCTCAACCTGTAGAGCTGAAACTGGAGTGGTTTTCATTGCTCCGCAGCAAAGTCTTAACGCCTGATATTGTATTTTATCCATCTTTGCCAATAAACTACTTGAAGCTGAATTATATAAAATACAACCATAGTCAAAGATTGATCGAATTAGCCCGATGTAAATGGTCTTTAATGCTGTCCTGTCTGCTCCCCATTCTCTGCCTCTCAAACATCTCATAATTTTTTTTAACTTTTTTCCACTATTTAACTATATGCATTTTCCATGTGAGTTTTTTTTTTATCAAACCACATACCCAAATATTTAATTTGATCTTCCCTTTCTATAGCATTCCCACACAATTTAAGATTCACATTAATATTAACCTTCCTATTTGTAAAAACAACAAATTTAGATTTGGATGTTGGGAATCTAAATCCCCATTCTAAAGCCCAACCTTCTACCCTGTTTAAAGCATCTTGTAGTTTCTGTTTATAAATTCTGTGTTTTTTCCCCTCTTCCAAATAATGCCATCATCTGCAAATAATGAAACACCAAAAGATTTATCTATACTACTAAAAATATCATCAATCATTATAATAAATAGCATAGGACTTATAATACTGCCTTGGGGAGTACCATTTTCAACTTGATACTTTGAACTTATTTCCCCACCTATTTTTACTCTAATATTTCTTTCAGTTAAGAAATTTTTAATCCACCTATAAATTTGACGCCTTATACCTATTTGTTTAATTTTAATCAACAGCCCTTCTTTCCACAACATGTCATAAGCCTTTGCCACAGCCAAGAAGACTGCTGTCACACTCTCTTTATTAATCTGGGCCCGTCTAATTTCATGTTCCAGACATAATGCTGGATCTATTGTGCTTCTGCCTTTTCTAAATCCAAATTGATAAACTTTAATCTTCTCCTTAGATTCTAAAAAATAAATTAACCTGTTATTTACCATTTTTTCCATAATTTTACCCAAACATGATGTTAGATCTATTGGTCTGTAACTTTCAGCCGAATGTGGATCTTTACCAGGTTTACAAATAGGAATAATAATGGATTATTTCCATTTATCAGGATTGCCTGATAAATGGAAATAATCCCTTCCTCCCAAATTTTATTATACAATTCCAATAATATTTCTTTACTCGCATCACTAAGATTATTTAACATACTATAAGTAACTTGGTCATTACCAGGAGTTGATTTACTAGGATTCCTCAGAGCTTTATTTAATTCTAACAAGGAAAATTTCATATTAATAAAATCATCATATTCTTCATCATCATGCAATAATCCAATATTTCGCTGTAGAGTAGTTTCACATCCTTTTTTTTCTTTATTATTTAGATTCTCTGTACTATGTATTTTTGCAAATACTTTCGCTAATACCTCAGCCTTATTTTCATTATGTATTATAATATTTCCATTATCTTTATTACTGGGAAAAAATACCCTTTTTAATTCTCAGACATTTTTTTAATAGTATTCCAAACCCTGCCTAATGCAGTGTTTTTCCCCAAAGATTCACAATACTTCCTCCAATAATCCCTTTTAACCTTTCTTATAGTTTTCCTGACTTCTGCCTGCTTCCTTTTATAATTTATTAGATTTTGAAAACAAGTTATTTTCTTAAGTGTCTTAAAAGCTATATTTCTTTGTTTAATTACTATTGAGCATTCTGGTGTCCACCAAGGAACTATCTTCTTTTTTTAATACCACTTGTAATGGATAGTGAACCATTTAAATTAAGTTGCTTAAATTATTCAAATTTGTAGACTATTTATTGTAAATTATTTGAAGAATGTTGCAGATTGTTTAATAATATGTCTGTTTTGATTAGCACTGTTGGTGGTTTGTATTTTGTTTTGTTTAATTGTATTTGCACTTTGTAAAGTTTTTTTGTTGTTATGTACCTCACGGGCTGCCATAACTAATGAGGGCAGGCCCTATAAAAGCTGGCAAATCATTGTAGCAATGAATGACTTGAACAAACTGTCAGAGATGTGCTTGGCACTATCAACACTTAGTGTTCCCCGGTGAAAGCAGCGAGGTACGCCTTATTTTGTGTTGTAAGTTTCTGTTTATATTCTAATATTTGTATCTGTTTAGTTTTCACGGTGATTACGGTGACTGAGGTAATCAAGATGACTGAGATGACTGATGGTCCACATAAAGAAAAATAAACAAACCTTGAAAATCACCCGTCCAGACCGCGCAAATTAATTCAAGTGCTGGGGACACCACTACTTCTAGGAATAAATGTTCTGGCTGAATTAATAATACATTTGGTAATTTCTGAGTTCAATTCATTTATTGGTTTATTTATATCTACATTTTACAAGTTAACCTCACTGATAATTTCAAATTTACCCCAATCTGCTTTCTCAAACTTCCACTTCCCCTCAAATTCTGCCTGGTCTTGCTCTGTATCTATACCTATATTGACAAAAATTGGATAATGATCATTCCCCATTGTACATTCCTTAAATACTTTCCATCTACACATATCAGCAAAAGATTGAGAAACCAAAGTCAGATCAATAGCAGATTCTTTACCCCTTACAAAGTCCACCCGAGTGCCTTCTCCATTATTTAAAATGACCAATTCTTTTTCTTCAATCACCTCTTCTAAAATCCCTCCATTATAATCATCTTGATCTCCCCATAAAGTGCTATGTGCATTGAAATCCCCACACCAAACTATTTTCCCTCTCCAGTTTCCTAGGATTGTTTCAAGTTTAAACTTTTCTAATTGTTTACAAGGATTGTACAAATTTATTATTTTAATATCCCCATCATTTGTACAAATTTCTACAGCAGTAAGTTCTAGGTCTGCTAATATTTGTAGCTGAATAAATTTTATGGTTTCCTTTAAGAATATAGCACAACCTCCTCCACTCCCGTTTGACCTACCTTTATGTGAAACTGAGTAACCATGAATATTAAACTGTAATGATGGCTTGAGCCACGTTTCTTGAATGCATATTATATCTGGTTTTGGATTTAAATTATTAATGAAGCCTTTAAATTCCTGACCATTTGCTATTAGACTGAGCATTCCATTGTAATATTAGAATTATGTGATGTTTGAGATGCCTCAGGTTCAGATGATCCTTCACCTTGTTTTTCATCATGAATTTTTTCCCAAGATAAATCTTTGACACTAAAAAATTTCATAGCTGCTTTCACAATCATTTTTATTTTTTCAGTTTTAGTTTTTGCTTGTTCTGAGCAATTTATGATATATGCAAGAAAAGGAATACATTTTTCTAACGTGATATTACACTGATTAATGTCTGCCACTCTCTTCCTCTCATAGCTTATTTTTGGTGCATTATCATTACTTTTCACCTGTTTCATTGCTTCTGCATAAGTAATTCTATTTTCAGTTTTTACTTTTTGAACTTCAGCTGCCTCTTTCATTACAGTGCATCCTGCATATGCTGCAGTATGATTTCCTCCACAGTTACATTTACCAGGATTATTCCGCACTCACCATAAGGATGTTCGCCTCCACATCTACCACACCTCTGTTTCCCTTTACAAACATTTGCAGTATGTCCATATCTTTGGCATTTATAACATCTGAGCGGTGGTGGAATATATTGCCTTACATTAAAGCTCATGTAGCCAATCATCACCTTATCAGGCAGAACTCTCTTTGAAATCCATTAGTACAGATGTACTGTCCATTTTCTCCCCATTTCTAAAAGCCTGTAGTCATTTGATGCCTGTAATTTCTCCTCCTTTGATTATTTTCTTTAGCTTCTCCAAATTTTCTCCTACTGGAATTCCTGATATTACTCCTTTCTCTTCCCCAACAACCTCTTCCCAGTACTTCCTTTTTACACACCATTTGTAATTGAAGAACTTTATTCTTTTGTTCAGCATTTTTACAAATGATGAGCAGACTTCCATCTCTTAAGACTGTAGTTCTACATCCCCAACAGCTTTCTTTAATCCACTTGACAAACTAATGGGGCTCACTCCAAAACACATCATGTCCAGTCTTAAATTTTAATATAACTTTAAAATCTTCCATCATTACTTTCTTCCTTATTTCAATTCTTTCTTCTTCATCCTCAGAAGACCTTTTTCCAGTATTTATTCCCTTTTTAGCCTTATCTCCCTCCCTCCCCCTCTTCCATTTTCTACCATAGACCATCCTGTATCCATATTCTCATCCTCCGAAAGTCCCCCACTACTTGCCATCTTGATTCACTCACAACCCGGATTATGCCAAAAACAACCTTTGGATTAATTTAGTAGACGCCAGTAGACGTTTAAACCCAATCCGTGTCTTCTCGCCAGCCGACGTCAGGAAAAAAATCAATCCGCTGCCGACTCCCAACTCTTAGACATCTCCCCTTCCTTGGTCTTTACGATGCTCTCTGCGCTTTAAAAACAACCCTGAGACCATCATGGAGCAGGTGCATTTATACAGGGACTTGATTACACACAGGTGGATTCTATTTATCATCATCAGTCACTTAGGACAACATTGGATCATTCAGAGATCTTCACTGAACTTCTGGAGTGAGTTTGCTGCATTGAAAGTAAAGGAGCAGAATAATATTGCACGCCCCACTTTGCAATTTTGTAACGTTTCCAATAAATTTTGCTCCACCTCACGATTGTGTCCCACTTGTTGTTGATTCTTCACAAAATAATAAACATCATAAATCTTTATGTTTGAAGCCTGAAAAGCAGCAAAAGGTTTAAAAGTTCAAGGGGGCCGAATACTTTTCCAAGGCACTGTATATTTTAAGTTATTTTTTTCAGTGACAAAATAATATTTGTTCGTTCTGATTTTGTTCCATACACATCTGTCTTTTACTAATTTGCAACCAATTAAACATCAATTGCAAAAGAACGTATCTTTTTAGTTTGCTTCAATATTTCATTTTAGGAAATTAATGTTGAAATTGTACAGTATTTGTTGATTGTAACAGATCATATATTTTATGTGGGTTTGCTAGATACAGAATGTTACTGCTTTCGGAAAAAGCTATAGTTGTAATAAGTAATATTTTTATCGACGTATCATTCAAATGATTATCATTTTATTATGCTGTTGTTTAGAGTGGGGTGAACTTTCATGGAGGTTTGTTTTCTGTATCTCTGTGCTGGTCCTGTGATGTTACAGCAGCCTGGGCAAGTTGTCTTCTTCTATCTGTTAATGGTAAATGACTGGACTTTTCCAGTTCTTCTGACCAAGCATTTACACTAGAGACACATTCACCCATTCACACACCAACACACAGATTGGTAGGCAATTTGGGGTTAAGTGCCTTGCCCAGGGACATGTGGATGTGTGACAGGAGGAAGCTGGAATTAAACCTACAACCTTCTGTTTCAAGGTGACTGTACTACCCACTGGGTCACAGTCACAGTTTATCTATTAATCTTCTTCAGCTTATCTGGAGTCAGTTGGTAGGGTCATCTCATCATGTCAACCTGGGCTCATGACGTTCCTTCTCCCCATCACCAACTGCACATCATGACAAAATCATGCAAATGCCTGTTTGAACACTAGGACGTTCAGCTGGAATTTAAAGAGAGACGATGTCTGTCTTTAAATCAAGAATCACCCAAAGGTCAAAAAGTCATTTGAGTGGGGAAAGGGCACGTTTATTCTAAATAGTAGAATCATGTGCAGAAGTTATACATTTACAGAATAGAGACGCTTTCTGTCCATAAGGCGCATTCACCAAGCGAGCGGCTCAACTGAAGGATGACTGCATCTGGACTGGTACCGCACGGCTCTAAGTTTTGCTCAGAGCTTCAGGATGATCAGTCTGGATTAATCTAAACGATAATAAACCATCATCATTTCCCAGCAGATCAATATGGTCTCTGAACAATCTCTCCCTCTGAATCTTCTATTGGCGATGTTCTCCATCAAATCCAAAACGCTCCACAATTATGCGGCTCACCTTTGTGCTGCTACTTATATATGTGTGATTGTCTACACGCCTTGATCACCTTAAAATAATAAAACCTGTTTGGAGTTAATCTGTTGATCCAAACCTGCTTTCTTTTTTTAGTGAGAATGAAATTACCCCATAGATGAATTTCATGTGCTTCGGTGCACAGACTGACGCGTTACATCTTTATAAGAGAAAAACTGAGGAAAAGTACAATTTACATTTGAGTGAAGTTTTCACATCCTTTTATTTTTATTTTCTTTAGGGTTAGGGTCTTAGGGATTTAAATGCTTTTATAGAATGCTTTAGTCTAGTAGGTATATGGGGGAAGGACTTCCCCTCAAAAAGAATATACACATGGCATAATAAGCAACGATCATACAAAGCTCACATTGATTACTGGCTGTGTCATGATGGGTTTAAGTGACTTTACCCACATGCAAGAACACCACCAAGAGAAGACGTAAATAATAAAGATATGTTGCAAACACAAAACAAATCAGATGAGTCTCTGGTCCAAGGAACAGACTGCTGCAGGCAGTGCACTGAGGAGAACAGGGGAGAGGGTGAGTTCAAGTCCGTGGGATTTCTGAATGATTTGCAGGAGTTCGGGTAAGCACTTACAAAAATGGTGATGAGTAACGGCGCTGGAGGGGTATTGTTTGTCCGGGGGTCCTTTGGTCTCTGGGGTTTACTTTCTGAGTGGTCTTGAAAGTGTTTCGAAAGAGAGTGGAGGAGGTGAACTGAGTTGGATGGAGAGGCAGCGTCGGAGGGGGGACAGGTAGGCAAGTCCTTGAAGGCGTGGGAGGAGTGTTGGAACTGCCAGTCAGATCTCTTGGATTGGAGGTGAGTTTCAACTGTCTTTGGAGGTTCTGAAGACTCGGGCATGAGCGGGGTAAGTGCCTGCAACGTCACAAGGAAACAAGGAGTCAAAGCCAGATCTGGATTCAAGTTTCACCTCAGGAAAACAGATGTCACAGGAAAGAATTACTTTCAATTCAGCAGAAGCAGGGTCAACAACGGATACTCGGCGATAACTCAGAGGGGCTAGAGATACCATCACTGAACAACATTGAAGCACTGGCTTCCACATCTCTTAAGCATCAAGGAGGTAATTGATCCCAGGTGTGAGGATGACGTACTGGAGGAGCCTCTGCCCGGCTGCCTCAAGGACTCCATCTAGTGGTGAATGGGAATGCACAGTAGCAACCCCAGAAAACCAAAGAAACCCCAGAAACTAACAGGCTGGTGTCTGACCATTTATCAGAAATATCCAATAGTAGTATCTTGCCAACTTCCCTTACAGATCACTGTGCCATAAACATCAAGTTAAACTTTCAATCAAGCAGTTAATAGAGGTTCACATTTTGGAAACTGAGCAACTCACTTTTAAAATAGAATTGTATTATCCACACCTTTGAATCTTTGATTCTTTGATACTGCTCCAAAGCTGATAGTGAGAATGTTTTGGGGCTGAATTGAGAACTTATGAAGTTTGAAATGGGAAAATATTTAAGAAAATGTGGTAAGGATATATCTAGGGGGAAAAAGACTAACTGAAGATTCCATAATTCCCAACTTAACCACACTTTCCCTGAAATCAGTAGATCAAATGTCAAATGAAGAGAGAAAATATTTTTTCAGAATTACTGAACATCTTAGATGAAATGTTGATCTAAGATGATGAACATCTTAGATGTTCTATGAACATCTAAGAATGTAGACAAGAATCACTACATTCTTGTCATTTAGAGTGACAAGAATAAGCCACTCTACATTGACTCCTAGAAAAAAAAAGTAATGTATGTAAGACAGCAATTTAATAATCAAGAGTTATTGTTAGTGTTAAATTAGAGTAGAGGGGAGGTTTAGAAAAGGTTTAGAAAAAGTTGGTTGGAAGAAGGTAAGCAAAATGTCATATATTTAGGAATTACCTTCACCAAAAATCATAAAAGTAGATGTGTTGCTGTTAACAGAACCAGAAAAAAATTTAAATCTCTGGCTGCACAGAGATTTAACTCTGAGGGGAAGGACACTGATGTCTAAGACAGAAGGCCTCTCTAGTTTGGTTTATTTGGCTTCTCCTTTGTAGACAACAGCACCTGTAAAAGGATTGACCAGATGTTATTACATTTTCTTTGGAAGCACAAAATCAATTACATTAAAAAGTCTGTTATCATGAATCCAAATGAAGATTAAATTTCCTGGACTTTTCTACCTTAAATAATACTGTAAAAGTCAGATGGATTAAACAATACCTGCCATGTCATGTCCCACCGCGTGTGGGAATTTCATTCCTAATTATATGTCCTCTCTTTATATTCTCTCAATTTGGTGAACATGTATGTAAGACAGCTAATTTAATAATCAAGGGTCATTGTTCAGTTATAGTGAATTTCTGTCTCATTTTAAATTTCCAACTACTGCTAAGGAATTTAAAGTTGCCCTTGATGTCATTCCCTCTAGCTTTGTTATGATTATCAATCAAAAGCCAGTTCCTATCTTATACAATATAATGGATACGTCTATTGCTAAGATTTGTCTGGTGTCTACTTCCAAAAACAAGAAAATTTGCTCCCTTTTTTGACAGCAAATCATTTCTTGATTCTGTGCTATTGTTTATTGAAATAGCACAGGGTTGCTTTTCCAACAAACCTTCTTGCAGCCCAAGGGCGTTTCTAGATGGGGGCCGACAGGGGTACAGAAGAAATTATGCTAAATAAATGCCTTTTGTTAATATTCAGAGGTGGATTATGTTAACCTTCACAATTTTACTTTACAATGAATTTAAAATTATAGTGCTGCACTTTTAGTTGCTGTATCGAAATAGGATCACACTTTCCATCTGCCAGGGATCTGCAACCTGAATCTCTGGAGACTCAAGTTGCTGTTTGGCTCATTTGAAGCTTATGAAATATTGCTCTGTTTTTTTGTTTAATTCATTTTAAAGTGTCCCCATGAAAAAACACTGACAACACTGGCCCCCGTGGTAAATTTGGTCTAGAACCAGCCTCCAAACCTAATTGCTTATTTCTATAAATATTTTAGTAATACTCTTTATAATACCAGAATTTTCACATAAATTTTATACTTTTGGAGCCCTGCCTGAGGACACATTTTGATTATTAAATCAAGTGTTATGATCAGTTACTCAGTACTTGAGCAGATTACCAAATACATTTTATACTTGCTTAATTAAACATGTTTAAGGTATGCTACTCTTATTAGAGTACAATTGTGGAGTACCAGTACTCTATGTATGAACAATTGCTCTATGGATCACATTTTAAAAACAAAAGACACTGTCTATCACTGCAGTGTCTATCACCCCCATGAGAGTAGAGCGACGTGCTGTGGGGAGTGTCCCTTATTTTAATTTCTTGAAGGTGGCAACCCTAGTTTCAATGGTACCATCATCTCATCTAATAATCCAAAAGCCATGAAAACTGTAAGTTTATTACACAAATTTAATCTCTTGTAATTTTTTTGTTGGTTATAACCCCCCTCCTCCCTTCCCTGGCACATTTCTTTCTTTTCTTTCTGTCCTTATATATTGTCGATGTTTTGACGATTACTGAATAAAGATTTTAAAAAAAGAAAAAAGAAATGCTGAACATGGAACTATGCGCAAACCTGATGCGCAGAAAGCTCTCGGAACTAAACATGATTCTGTTCACATACTCCAGACTATCCCATTTACTGAGGATATCAGGCAGTAAAGCTTCAGTATTCCGAAACGGGACCGAGATAAAACACGGAGCAGGTTGCTGTGTGCAGCTGAAAAGATTACAGGTCAGGTTTGTGTCTGTGTTTATGCTGGGAGGTTAGCTGGGAGGTTAGCTTACGGTTTCACCGTTGGCTGAATGGATGTGAAGAGCGCAAAAAATAACATGGAAAACTCGGAGAATAATTGGACATAAAATCCACCACGTCTTTAATATTAAAGACTGGAACAGGCTGTTTTAGATTCTGTCTTCCTCTATCTCTTTAAGCCTCTTAACTGCTTGCACGCATACGGGGCAGCTTTTTCCCCCCCCCAAAACTTTATTTAAACAAAGTGAACACAAACAAGTAAGGCGATTACAATATAACTCTGTAGAGGGCATAGTAGAGGCAGATTTCGAAATGGAAATATAAAGTAATATTGATAGAAAAAAAAAATAACTAAAGCAGCAACAAGGGGACTCATATGTTAGGTTGGAGGGCATTAATCTTAATTGGAGGGCAATTCCATTAATATTTCAGTCAGGTCTTCGTATGATTCAGTACTTTTCAGAGATTTCAAATATAACTGGAATTCAGATTAAAAATAAAAACTGGGGATGATCTCAATACTCTGTTTATGAATAAAGAATTTTGCCAAACAAAAAATTAGGTTACAACAGTTCTATTGTTTTGTTTTTCAGTAACTCTCCAAAAGTTACCATATCTCTAGAAATAGATTCAGGAAGTGCAATTTTTGATTTGATCCACCTTTCTAAGGAATTCCAAAATAGTTTTGGTTTGATTGCATTCATAGAAGACATGGTCAGTTATTTCTACATTGCTTCCACAGACTGAGCATTTATTGTCATCGTTATTAAAGCAATTTCTTAGTAGTTCTTTGGAGGGGTAAATTGCATTTAAAACTTTTGAGTGCGTTTCTTTAGCTTTTGGCTGTATGGGGAGTTTTAAATAAAGTGTTCTTAATCTTTCAATTGATTTTTTTTTTAATTTTCAAAGAATGTTATTTTTATTTATTTTCCCAGGGAATAAAGTTTTGTTTAGACAGCTTCTAATTGTGTAGTTATAAAATTTTTGGTCAGTGATTGATATTCCATTAATAGACAAATTGGGTAGTTGTGGGGTCATCGGATGATATGTTATTATATTTTTAATCTGATTAATAAATTAATTTGGTAAGGCATTATATAATCTGGTAAATTCAGCTTTAGGGGGAAAGAATTGATACTTTGCACAGAATTGTTCGTAGTTTAACATGCAACCATTAGCATCCATTAAGTGTATAATAAACCAGATATTCTTCTCCATCCAATCTTTGTAAAATAAAGAATTATTGTGATGTAGTATGAATCTGTTATTCCATATGATAGAGCAGTGTGGTGAGTAGCTATGTACGTAGAGCATCTTCCAGTATAGTAACAATTGTTTATGGAACTCTGATAGCTTGATGGGCAACTTATGTATTTTGAAATCAGCTAGAAGAACAAGTTTTAGACCACCTGGATTAATTTTTAATCCAGGACTTCAACCAATTAATCTTAAGGGTTCCGTTAAGACACTCAAAGTCAATTACTTTCAGACCGCCATCTTTGATGTCTTTGTCCATATGACCTTTCCGTAGGTAGTGTGGCCTGTTCCTCTAAATACAGTTCATGTTCATTTGGTTAATAGTTTTAGTTAAGCTATTTGGGACAGCAGTGCTGCAGGTTGAATAAATTAATCTCGACAAACTTTACATTTTTGAAAAGCAAATTCATCCTAAAATAGAAAAGTCTCGTTGGAGCCATGAGTTAAGTTTGGATTTACATTCTTTAATCTTGTTTTCAATAGTTAAGGTTGATTCTTGGTTTTTGGTTCTAACAGATCCCAAGTATTTCATTTCAGATTTAATTGGAATGCTAGATATTTCTTTTAGGGAAGTGTCATGAATGGCTATAAGATCATTTTTTTTAAATTAAGCATTAGTCCTGAAGCCTCTGAAAAAAAGTTTAATTTTATCAATTACAATTGGAACCTGCTTGTGATATTTTCAGAAAACAGTGGTGTCATCTGCTAACTGGCTAATGATTAATTCTGTACCAAAAACATCTAATTTCTCAATCTCTGCACAGTTTTTAAGATAGATGGCTAACATTTCTGCAACTAAATTAAATAAATATGGCTCCCCATATTTATTTAAATAATTATTTATTTAATTTGGGACACCCTTGAGGAATTCCAATATCAATGTTAAATCTAGCTGTGGTGCTAGAATATTAACATTACACAATCATTAATGTTTTGATATAGAACTCTTATTAAGCTAATAAAGTTTGATCCAAAACCTAAATGTTCAAAAACTGAGAATAAGAATCTGTGTTCCACCGAGTCAAAGGCTTTATAAAAGTCAAGGAAAAGAACAAAGCCATCATCTTGGATCATGTCTCTATATTCAATCAGGTCCTTTACAAGTCTAATGTTGTTGTGGATTGACCTTCCTTTTAAGAAGCCAGATTGTGATTCTGCAATAATGTTTGAGATTCCTGATTGGAGACGTATGGTAAATATGTACGTTAGTAATTTATAATCTGAATTTCCGAGTGTAATAGTTTTTCTATTCTCAATAAATCTTGGGTCCTTGTCTGGTTCGGGGATACATATAATAATTCCTTGTCTCATTGCAGTAGGTATAGTGTGATTTTAAAAAATTTCTGTAAAAACTTGATGTAGTAATATTTTTATGTCTTCCCAGAAGTGTTTATAAAAGTTTCCTTTATGTCCATCCGGACCAGGTGCTTTGTTTAATGAGAAGTGATTGACCTTATCAAGTTCCTCAACTGTAATATTGTTGTCACAAGTCTGTTTGCAATTATCTTCTATTTTAGGGATAAAAGTTTCAATTTGTTTAAAAAAGGTGTGAGATTTTTGTTCTGAGAATTTGGAGGTATACAAGTTGCTATAGAATTTAAAAATCTGTTGATATTAATTTTTCATTGTTGGTTTCTACATTATTTATTATTCATGATTTGATAGAATTTTGTTGTCTTCTTTTTTTCCAGATTACAAAAGTAGGCAGTGTTTTTTTCTCCTTCCTCAATCCATCTTGCTCTTTATCTGTGTGAAGCAGCGCACAGCTACAAACACTCACCCGGATTAGCATGACGGTCAGAAAGCTAAACAAATAACCCGCAAAATTATTTAAGTCTTCGAGCTGCGATGTAAGACTCTGGTTCTGCTCTCGCTGTTGAACCGCTGCTACGCTACAGGTAGTAATATTTGACAGACGGAGCTTCGCTTCTGCTCCACCTGGTAGTGACTCTCACACCGAACCTGTTTGAAGCTGCAGCATCTAACTTAAAAAATACATTTTACAAACGTATTAAAACTGTCGCTGTCCTAACATGAGACAGATAATCTCTAAAAAAATAATCGATCTCCTCCCTGATCTGCATAATTACTCCGCTCAGTCAGAAACAGCCACTCAGAGCTAGCAGTAATCAGCTAGCCGCCATGCTAACAGGAAGTTTTCATTCAGTAACTCTGGATGGTTTATTGTAATGGAACCTGTTTTTGCCTTTGAATGTTAAATTTTATACTTGAACTTTTTGGCAATGTTGAGAGGTTTTATTTTGGCTAAAGAGCCAAAATAAAACTGATAACTTATGAAGGCTCTGAAGAGGCTAAATAATACAAAGGTATTATTTAGCCTCTTCAGAGCCTTCATATGTTATCAGTCTGTTAAAGATAGTATTATCAATAGCAGTACAATTTGCACAATGCCTGTTTTGTTTAGTTTTCTTCTTGAAAAAAGTTATTAAAAACAAGTTTTTGTCTAAATTAAGGTGAATTCATGGTTCCTTTTTCCACATAATGTAACCGGTAGTGTTTATGATAAAAAAAAATATATATATAATAATTATGTGATCGGTATCGGTGATCGGTATCGGTGATCGGCCCTCATGGGTGATCGGTATCGGGAGGAAAAAACCTGATCGGCACATCTCTACTATTTAAATCTTCAAAGTCCTTTATATTTTGGATTAATTCTTTGATTTTTTTGGCAGTAGGTGTCATTTTTAAGAAGACTATAGTTAAATTTCCAATACTTGTGCCTGAATTCCAGTTTTGAGGTTTCATTTGTAAGGAAATGAGACTATGGTCAGTTAGCGGTGCAGGAGAAATATCAGAATTGATTTCATTGGTCAATAATTCATTTGTTATAAGCTAGTGATCAAGTCTTGATTTGCTATTTGAGCCAAACCATGAGAATTTTGTACAATTGGGATTAAGATGATGCCACACGACAACTAGATTTTGTTCATTGCAAAAATTGTTAAATATTTTGTGTGGGTAAAAACATGTTTTGTTTAGAAGGCCATTTCTCATAAAATTAATCTTGAACGAGGTTAAGTACTACCTGGTGGTGGTAACAACCTTTTCAGCTTGTCAGTGTTCCTCTTAGGCCTTCTAATGAGCCATCATTTGATCCAGGTGTATTAAACCAGGGAGAGAACTAAAACATGCAGAATGCTGGCCCTCCAGGACTGACTTTGGACATCCCTGGTTTAGATCAAAAGATGCTATCTTCATGTTTTGAATGATTTTCCTGTAAGAATATTATATTTACATTTTTTCCTTTACAAATTAAAAAGAAACCTTTCCTTTTAGTCAAGTTTCTTAGGCCCCTTGCCTAAGAAATTAGCGAAAGTTCACTTTTCAAGTTAAACATAAAAAAGTATATTCTTGAATATTCCTTCACATACAAGTAATTGCTACGTTT
The DNA here is from genome assembly GCF_051168715.1 of Poecilia mexicana. Taxonomy (NCBI): domain Eukaryota; kingdom Metazoa; phylum Chordata; class Actinopteri; order Cyprinodontiformes; family Poeciliidae; genus Poecilia; species Poecilia mexicana. The sequence continues at coordinate 199,003 of NW_028263391.1, forward strand.
TGAAGAGATCTTAGAGAAAGTAGAGACATTTTCAAATCCATTTATTTATGTTTGTTGTATTTTGATCAGGAAATGACATGGCCACCTAATCTTTTACAAACATCTGCGTTGAGCCCCATTTGGCTGTCACTACTTAATCTGGGTCTTAATGGGGCTCGGGTTTTTTTTCGTTTTTTTTTTTTTTTTAGTTTATTTCCCCTCATCAACCACCTACAAACTGTTTCCCAGTAGAGAACACACGGACAAATACTGTAGATATGGCTCGTAGTCTGTTGGTGGTTTCTGACAGTAGTGTGGGAATGTTTATTATTACAATTTTGGCTTGTCCATTTGGATATCACCACCAACTATAAAATTGGCTGTTAACTTTATATCATTTAGATGAAATTTTATTCTAGTACAACTTATCAACATTACTTTATATTCCTCTCTATTTGTACACATAAACACCACAAGCAATACCATCAGATATGTGATTTAAGTTTTATTAAATATGATGACACCAACCTCATTGTTTAGTGACACTTCCTGTGGGTAGTGACGCTTAAAAAAAGTTCAGAAAGTGCGGTTGCATTACAGGATCTGAGCCAAAAACACACTCGGCTAGAAGTGTTGAGCAATTCACACTACAGGTACCTGGGAGTAGGGTTGCCACCTTTCAGAAATCAAAATAAGGGACGCCCACCACGGTGCGTCGCCCTACTGTCACGGGTCAGTCCGCTGCAGTGCTAGACAATATTTTATGGCGGTGTTTTTTGTCTTTAAAAAGTGATCCATAGAGCAACTGTTCATGCATAGAGGTTGGTTAGACTTAGAGTACCCCAAAACTATACTCCAATCAGAGTAGTATACTTTACATATGTTTAGTCAAGCAAGTGTAAAAAGTATTTGGTAAACCACTGAGTAACTGATCATAACACCTGATTTGATATTCAAAATGTGTCCTCAGACAACTAAAAGTATGAAAGTTATGTGAACATTCTGATATTTTATAGAGTATTACCAAAATATTTATATAAATAAGGAGTTAGGTTTGGAGGCTGGTTCTAGACCAGATTTACCACAGGGTCCAGGATAGTCAGTGTTTTTCCATGGCAACACTTGAAAAAGAATGAAACAAACAAAAAAAAACAGAGCAATATTTCATCATTTGATATAAGTGAGCCAAAGACCCACTTGCGTCTCCAGAGATTCAGTTTGCAGATCCCTGGATCACACTGGATCCCTGAAAGTGTGATCCTATCTCCATACAGCAGCTAAAAGTGCAGCACTATAATTTTTAATTCATTGTAAAAGCAAAATTGTGAAGGTTAAAAAAAAATCCACCACTGAGTATTAGGCATTTATTTAGTATAACTTCTTTGGTACCCTGTTGGCCCCCGTCTAAAACCGCCCCTGGGCAGTTTTAGACCAGTGTCACTGTCACTGTGTCTGGTGCATAAATGACCACTGAACAATGAATTCATAAAATATATCAACATTTCAAAATAAAACATACAGAAAGCCCTAACAAACCTTTTAAAGTAGGAAATATTTATGTATTTACTGTTAATCTAATGTATGCTTTGTTCTTTAAATGATCATTTGTATTATTTTGACTGATATTATACATTAAATAAGCAAATAATCAAACCAATATAGTCGACTAAAAGCACAATAAGAAACTTAATCATAGCAAAATGTTACCATATCAGGGTCTACTGTGTTCCTCTCTTGATTTATTCTGTCTAGTATCATACAGCACACTGCGCCACGATGGACACATTTTTTTTTTTTAAATTGCCTGTGTTCATCCTTACTAACATTCTTCAGCCTGGGATTTGCATTTTCCTTCTCACGTCAGTATCTTTACGAGAGGTTTTACTTCTAAGGGCGGTGGAGTATCAGGTCGAGGATGTTTTAAAAAGATCCCGGTTGATGGCGCCTCACCGAACGCTACGTCGGTCCGTAGCGTTCTGGGGTTCTTTAGCTCCTGCAACGAGAATTTAGCTGACCTTAATATTTCCTGTGTTTTATTTTGGTCATTATTGTTACATTTAGTGTTGGTGTGTGTGATAGGTGTGTCTATCGGACATTTATAGAAATACAGAACAAATTGCATCCCGTATCGGTTCAATACGAGACGCAACATTTAACAGCCAAATACGGGACGATTCCGTATTTTAAAGAACGGGTGGCAACCCTAATGGCAGCTCTTCTTCTCAATGTTTGTAGCTTATTGGCGCAGCTCCGTTCTCCTGCTACTGGTAGCTTCACCACATCAGTTCAGCGTTAAACCAACTGATGACGTTGCTGTGATTCACTTGTCTGGCATCTGATTTTCAAATATTTTATGTTTTATTGAGGACTTTTGTGCATATGTTTTGGCTTCTGTGATCAAGTCAAAGCAGCAACTCAGGGCGCCGCCAGGAATCTTGGGCCCCCTGACAAAAAATTTGTTTGCCCCCCGCACAGCTAATGTAACAATTTTTTGAATCTAATTGACCGATAAAAAGCGTCACAATTTTAAAAGCTTGCATCTGCCTTGCTTTCTTTGGTTCAATACTGATACTAGCACAATATTTACTGCTCATGAATTTAACATCCAACAGTCCACATCCAGTATCCAAGTTGGTTGCTTACATTTTTCCTATTAGTTTTAGATACTGAAATGTCTCTCCCAACAACAGTCAAAAGCAACGTGCAACTACACATAAAGCAATCCAGACTTCTCAAAAATGCTATGTAGTTGCATTTTATTCAAGCTATAGTATATAACTTCAATAAAAAAATATGTTTTCTCCATATTTGTTAAAGCTGTCATGATGTCATAGCAGTTTGTTATTAGACAGATAATCTGTGAAAACAATCAATCTCCTCCAATCTCCTTCCTGAATTACTATTACTGGTTAAAGTAATGCACCGTTCTGACCAAAACAACCAATCAGAACTAGTAGGACGTTCTTAGTGCTGTCAATTAGCCTCATTCACTCACTGCTAAATGTGCTAATGGTGGAGAAACGACTTATCATTACAAGAAACCATTTATCTGCCATTATTGGTAGCTATGCTAACTAAACTGAGCATTCACAGTTTGAATCTGCACAGCTCTGTGCTATGCTAGCTGCAGCACTGCACAAATCGAGGGGGAGGAAGGATGAGCAGCACCACATGAGATTGTGATTGACAGCACTAAAACTCTCCTGACTGGTTGTTTCTAGCACTGGGAGAATGCAGAGGAAATAGATTTTTCACAGATTACCTCTCTTACCATACTGTCACAACATAATGACAGTTTTTTAAAAAATGTGAAAAAAATATTTGTCTTATATTATCATTTTATAAAGGTTGTTTGAATTTCTGTCAGCAACAAATACATTGTTTTTGTTGTGTAATTGTAAAAAGAGCAAAAACAGAGAAATCCCTATGGATTCCCTGGAATGATGCTAACTAGCTTGTTATTGAACACAGTGTTGCTCACCTTTTTCACTGGGACGGGGGAGGAAGAGGGTTTATGCTGGTATGGTAGTTAGAGCTGCTGCTGACTGACTCTTAAGTGGTAAAAGGTACAAAGGACAAGTTAAATATATGAATAGGTTGGTAATTTTTTCCTTAATTCATGAAATGCTAGTGAAAATGAGGCAAACAGTAGTAGTAGTAGTCTGTAGCTAAGCTAATTGTGCTAAATGGTTGATAATCTCACACAGTCTACCCACCTCTCTTGGAGAAAAACTGGGTTATAAATTAACACTCTTGCCTTTTTCTCTCTCCTTCTCTATTATATGAAAACCTGATTTTATAACTTTTCTTAGCAGCATAGTAACTGCTACAGTCGTTTGTGTCTTCCACTGACTGCTGGTAACAGCGTCACTCTCGCTCCAACCAGGAATGAACCATTTAATGCAGTTGGGGGGGTTCAGGGCAATTATGGATGTGTGTTTTTTTTAATCTGGCAGTGGGAAGATTAAATTTTTACTGCTAAAAACAATCTTTGAAAATACAATATGATTAATTTTGTAATTGACAGGGCCCTGATTTTTTTTTATTTATTTCTATGAACAAAAAATAAATAATTAAATTGTGGAGGGCCCCCTGTTGGCCAGGGCCCCTAGAATTGTCATCACTTTTCCCCCTTATACTGCGTTCCTGCAGCAACTTATATTAAGTGTTTTAATGTTCGTCTGGATGCTGCACGCTTCCATGGAAGGACAACAGAAAATCGCTCTTATAAATATGTCACGATACCCTCTGTTAAGGAAGAGATTCTCTGAATTAGTTAATTTTGGAAAAAGTTTGGCTCTCTCTTCCTCTTGGATCCCAGGTCCTCCCGGCGAGCCACATGTGGCCACAAGGAAAACAACAATGCGTCTTGACGTCACAGAATTACAGAGTTTAATACAATATAAGACAATGCATAAACTTACAACAGAAACTGCAGAACAACGGAGACATACATTGATTTACCTGACATAAATGGAAAGAAGAAAGAAAGAAAAGCAAAGACGTCCAAAGAGCAAATCTAATTTGTTACTTCTGTGTAGAAAGTTTTATAGTGAAGGTGCATTCTTATCTTCAGTTTATTCAAATAAGGCGTATCTTTGCTCATCCAACCAGGAGCTATCTCTTACCCTTTGTCTGAAGCCAGAAACTCCGGCTGTGTTTACGGCTTTTCACAGATGAGTGTGAAAAGCTAGAACTTCTACTGTATTGTTTTCCCACACAGACAAAAGGCAGTTCAAACGATCCTAGCAAACCATCTGCTGTAACTTACAGGTAACATAAAGGTCAATAGGCCAGAATACGTTACTGATTTTAAAACCACAATTAGGGTATTTGAATCAAGACATGTTAAGTTTTAAAACTAGCTTATTTTAAATTTATTTTCTCAACACCCCACTGTATATCCCTCAGAAAAATGAACCTATTTATAAAAAAAAAAATCCCTCCATGGGTGATACCTCGATAGATGGCGTGATCTGGTATGAAACAGTAGCACCAGAGCACTTTTGAATTTTAATCATCAGAATACCGGAGCTAAATGGTTAACGTAAGTCTGCTTTTCTCCATCGATACGCGCTTCCCGACCTTATGGGGTAAAAAAAATTAAAAAGATGCGCACGTTGCGCAAAACTCTGAAACAGTAGAACCGGGACATAGAACGGAGCAACGAACTATTAATCTATGAATCAATATACAGGCCTATATAAAGATATAATCCATGTTTCTGTTCCATATATGAATGGCATTAAAATGATCTGGAACTTTTGTTTTTCCACTGAAAGCTCTGTTGCACAGTTATGGCATGTGGGGGAAATTTTATGGATGACACTCTGATGTCCCATTCTCCTGAATGCAGCACAGAGCTGCTCCACCAGAAACTCACAGAAACATTGGAGAAAAGAAGAGTTATGGTTAATGTAGTTGCAGTTCTATCCATGTTTTAATGTTGCAGAGCTCAGTCGTTTTGCAAATAGATCAAAGTTTAAACTGGCATGTTCATCTTGTATCTGGTCATTTTGTGGTCAAATAAAAGGCCTACAAATTTTAAGTTGAATGTTCATTACATTTTTCGTAGACGCCTGTAAAAATAATTTCTATTCACATGGCTTTTTTGTTCTCTGGAAAATTACTTTTGATGATAAATACAAAAAGGCATAAAAAATCAAAACATCAACAATAGTGATAGTAATATTAATAATAAAATAATATTTCAGTGCAAAGTAACCTACAATTTCTTTGGTGGGGGGCGGCAAGGGACCAGGATAATGGATAGGGGGTTGCTGGCCCAAAAAAGGTTAAGAAACACTGACTTAGAAGATAGAAACTATTGTGACAGCCCCTTAACAGTGGAGGAAATCTCTAAATGCATTACTGCTCTGAAGAGAAAATCTGAGAAGTAGTTTTGTCTGATTTCTTCATAGTATTTGTTAGGTTCTGTGTTGAGTTTTAGTTTCTTTCTGTCTAGTCCCATTTCTTTCTGAGAGTCTCTGTGTTGTCTTGATTGATCCCAGATGTGTCTAGTTTCCCTGATTACCCACTGTGTATTTATACCCACCTGTTGTCTTTGTTCTTTCTCGTTGTTTGCTCTGTCAATTGTTCATCTGTCTGTTTCCAGTGCTGCCTGATATTCTGAGTTTGTTCCTGGTTCTTTATTAAAATCATAATTTCATCATGACTACCTGGGTTCACCGGCGTCTTCCTCACCTTCAACCACCAGACATCATGACAGAAGGACCCGACAACAGACAAGGTGAGGACGCCAACGTTTGGGGGAGCGAGGCTTGGATCCAGCAGCAGCTGGAGTTGGCTCAACAGGATCTCTACAAAGATGTTAAGATCCTGCCTTCTCCGGTGCTGCTGGAGGAACTGGGTCTCGCCTCGGACCTCGACGCACCCAGGCGACAGAGGCCGCGGCGGGGATCTGGAGCGGAGGACTTCTGTGGGGAGGCTCCATCCAGCCCTAATCTTTGGCTGGGGTCGCGGCTGGTTATCTGCCCGCCAGGATTCGGACCCCGGCGCTACTGCCCTGAGCCACCGGAGGTCCCGGCCCCTGGGCACCGTCGTCACCTCTGCCCTGAGCCGCTGGAGGTCCCGGCCCCTGGGCGGAACCCCCGCTCCCTCCAACCTCAGCCTCCGCCTGTCCCCGCGCTGAGGCGGCGTGCACCGTCCGAGTTCCCCAGTGCTCCCTGTGCTCCGTCCGAGCTTCCCAGTGCTCCGTCCGAGCCTCCAGCCGGCCGGCCCCTCTGCCAGCCTTCTAGAGCCTCCGCCGGCCCCACGGCCCGAGTGTTTCCTGCAGTGGCGGCGACCGCCGGACCCGCCTCCTCGACTCCTCTTCCTGCGGCGGCGGCGACCGCTGGACCTCCCATGTGGGGTTCGCTTCCCGGACTGTTCCTCTGGGATTTTGTTTTGTTTTGCTGTGGTCCCTTGTCCTCTGTCCATCGCCCCTCCGCCCACCCTGATGGGTTTTTTGTTGTGCCTTTTTGGGGCGTCTGGTAGCCGTCCCTTGAGGGAGGGGTACTCAGTGTTGTGGTACTCGAAGTTGGTCTTGGTCTTAAGACCGGTCTTAAGACCGTTTTCTGATGGTCTCGGTCTCGTCTCGCACTCGACCGCATTTGGTCTCGGTCTTGTCTCGGTCTCGGGCGCTGAGGACTCGGCATTTTATTTCAAGACCAGTCAAGACCGCAACTGTGAAAATATCACTAAACGTACAGCATACTGTCCACTTTATTTGTTAACATCTTTGTTTTCAGTGGATGCAAAACGCACCGATTAAAATCCAAGCAACTACGTGTTTCTGTTACTCCCCCCACCCTCCCCACCTTTCACTCGCGCGCGGCGCTCCAGGACACGCGCAGTGGTTTCCTCTCAGCGGCAGAAAATGTTTGTCTAATCGTCAGTAATATAATAGCGCTGCATAAATAGTAAGAAATCCGATGGCCACAGCTAACTCAGCAGCGCTTCGCTTTCACAGACGGTGGGGACAACATCTAACATTTTTCGTCACTTAGAAAAGTAGCTCAAAGAAGGTAAGCTCCGTTAACGTGATGTTATCAAAGCTAGCTGTACAGAGACACATAAGCATTGTGATGAAAAATGTTATCACTCACTGCGCTGAATTATTGTGCGGAGGTGTTGACTGACTTGTCACATATATGGGACAACGCTATGTCCAAAAGTCTGCAATATAGTGAGGTGACATTCAGAAACAGTCAATTCTTCTCCACGGCTCTTTACTTATTAGATAGGACTGGAGTGTCACTCACTGAGAGCCGTTATTCTATCAGATAGCCATACGCTGTCAGGATAGCATACATGCATTAAGCATTAAGAAATCCGACCGTCAGAGGAGTTGTCAGTTCACCATACGCAGCAAGTTATGATGAACATAAGTCATTAAATTGTTTTCAATGATGACTATATAGATATACATGTGTTGTCATGGTTTCAAAGTGTATTTAAAGCAAGGTCTGGCTGCAGCTGGAGTCAGCTACAACACACGCCCGTGTAAAACTCACTTAACCGCTAAGTCAGGATGCCATACAACTGTTATTAACAAAGTGTATGATGATCTACGTCATGATTCTATGTTGTTGATTAAATGAAATCTTATGGTAATGACGTGTCTGACAGATATAGCCGGTGTTCTATAACATAGCCATACGCTGTCAGAATAGCATATGTGTAGTTGTCAGTATACGCAACAAGTTATGACGAAAATAAGTAATTAAATTGTTTATAATATGACATAATGTGATAACTAGATGGATATACATGCGTTGTCGTGGTTTCAAAGTGTGTTTAAAGCAGGTCTGGCTGCAGCTGGATGCCATACAACTGTTAATAACCAAGTGTATGATGATCTACGTCATGATTCTATGTTGCTGATTAAATAAAATCATATGGTAATGACAGCGTATGCATGTCTGAGCTAAGCGTACGACTATCTGACAACGTATGCTGATCTGACAGAACACCGTGATCTGACCTGACAGAACACCCGTTCTTTGTTCTTGTAATGCTCTGTGTACACTGCATCATTATTTTATTTTATTATGTACGTTAATATTTAAATTAACAAATAACTAAAACACAAGAACGAAAGAGCATGCAGAGCATGCACATTGCTCTTTGATTGTTTTTGTTCAAAGTGGCAGCTGTAATGTCTGCCATGGTGTCAGACTACCTGGCTTCATGTACTGAGAGTGAAAACAGTCACGATGAGCGCCTTCTGTTTGGTTACTTCTTGCTTGTTGCTCCTTGGTCAGTGTTCATAGTTGAGCGTTATTTACCGTCAGGGCATTGCCTCAATTGCTATGTTTAATGGTGCAGACAGTGGTGGTTTCTTATATGGGCAAATGCCCAGGACGTTATGTTTTTAGGGATGGCACGAGACCATCACACTTTTTAGCACATAAATGGAATATTTAATGTTGGTAAAATGTATTAAGTATTTAATATCTAGGTGTTTTATGGTAATATGGATCTTTCAGATTATTTTGAGAAGCAATTTCGATCATATTTTACATTTTATTGTGTCATGTAGCGCGGGCCGCTGGTCTTGGTCTTGACTTGGTCTCGACTCCCCTCGGTCTTGGTCTTGACTTGGTCTCGGACCCCAAAAGTCTTGGTCTTGTCTCGGTCTCGATACACTCTGGTCTTGGTCTTGTCTTGGTCTCGGGTTAGGTGGTCTTGAACACAACACTGGGGGTACTGTTAGGTTCTGTGTTGAGTTTTAGTTTCTTTCCGTCTAGTCCCATTTTCCCCTGTGAGTCTCTGTGTTGTCTTGATTGATCCCAGGTGACTCTAGTTTCCTCTGTGTATTTATACCCACCTGTTATCTTTGTTCCTTGTCGAGTCCTCGTCGTTTGCTCTGTCAATTGTTCATCTGTCTGTTTCCAGTGCTGCCTGATATTCTGAGTTTGTTCCTGGTTCTTTATTAAAATTATAATTTCATCATGACTACCTGGGTTCACCGGTGTCTTCCTCATCTTCAACCACCGCACATCATGACAGAATTCTAATTTTTTTTAAAGTCCTTTTTGTGGGCTTTATGAGCTGGAAGCCCAAATTATGTAAAAATAAACAGATATTTGAAATTGTTTTACCTGTGGGCTCTGAATCTAAAATCTATGAAAGTTTAGCTTTTTCAATGGAATTATGGGAATTAAACAATTTTATCTATGATATTCATATTTTTGGAAAGGGTCTGTATGTTGGGTAACAATCTTATATTGTTACCTAATTAAGTCCAGAACCTGTCTGCCACATATGAATGAGATTTTTAATATATTTTGTGTTGACCACTCATAAATGGAATTGTAATTTTCCAGGTTTAGGTGGAAATATTATACAAGCAAAAAAAGTCCATTTTGTTTTCTACCTTGTGTTTTATGGACATTATAATGTTTTCTCATTGTTGTGTCAATATCAAGCTAACTCAAGTTTATATGTATATCACAATTCGGCAACAAAGCAGTCCAAAGTGCTTTACATCATAAACAATGTAGCAGCCAATTATCCAACATCAATAAATATAACATTTTGTCAAATGCCATCATCAAAATCATCAAGCAAATTCACATCAAGTATGTTAAATGTTCCATTTATTACTAATCAAATGCAACTCTAACCATGTGGGTTCTTAGCTTTGATTTAAAGAAACTCATTGTTTCAGGTGTTTTGCAGTTTTCTGGAAGTTACTTTAAAGTGCATCAAAACTAAATGTTGTTTCTCTATGTTTGGTTCTGGTTCAGGGGATGCAGTCAAATGGGTCGATGAACAAAAAAGGTCTGCAGGATAGGCAGAAGCAGCAAATGGCCAGAGGTCTACCTAAGCAGAAGCCCATCAGAGACGTCAAACAGGTGATTGTTGTTGCTTCAGGGAAAGGCGGCGTGGGCAAGTCGACAACAGCAGGTACTGCTGGCTTCCTCTGCAGAAAAATGTATCACTTTTCCTAGAGATCGTTAACACAAAGGCTTAAATGTGCATGTTTTGCATTTAATTCTCTCAAATCTTCCTGTTTATAGGATTTAATGAATAACAATTTTTTTGTCAATGATTAACTGGTACTTTGTTGATTATTCCCAGTAAAAGCAGGGGTGTGTGTGTGTTCTAGAAGCACTTTTTAGTGTAGATGAAACATTGAATTTGTTTATTTTAATGTTTCAAATTAAATTAAACATATTTTATCTGAAACAGATTAAACTTGTTTAATAAGTTTCAGTTTAAACAGACTGAATTCATTCAACCACAGATTCATGTCTTGAACTATGGAAACATACTTTTAAACAATATATTTCATCTTGTTATTGTAAATACCTTTATCTTAAAACAAAAGGTGAGTTTTTATTTAAAGATTATGATAAAACTGAGTTCTATAGTGTGTTTGTGTATTTGCAGTGAACTTGGCTCTTGGATTAATGGCCATTGACAAGGTATGATATCACTCGTGTCTTTTTCTATTTATTTAAAATTAAACCGTGTCACAGACACAGAATCTTTTAATCAAATCCACATTTCTGATTCTGTTATACTGCAGAATCAGAAATGTGGATTTGATTAAAAAATAAAATTTCTGGCTCTTGATCACGCTATGCCTAAGGTCAAGTTAATGGAGCTGATCTTTCTCTCTCAGTCCAAGTCAGTTGGTCTGTTGGATGCTGACATCTATGGGCCCTCCATTCCCAAACTGATGAACTTGAAAGGAAACCCAGAGCTCAACAATGGTCTGTTGTTTAGCTAAGCCTTGTTGATATTGAATTAGATGTTCTGTTCCGTACATGAAGTTTAGTTTTTTCACCTTCCTTTAGATAATCGAATGATTCCTCTTATCAACTATGGTGTCCCATGGTGAGTTGTTTTTTTTCTTTTAAAAATAGTTAAGTTAAGTTAACTATTTTTAAATAGTTAACTTAACTATTTAGGTTAAGTTAAAAAAAAAAAAAACTGAATTATGGGTCACATGTGTGGGTGAACATATACGTGAACCATGTTCTCTAATGTAACTTCTCTGTTCTGTCAGTATGTCAATGGGCTTCTTGGTACAGGACACATCCCCAGTAGTTTGGAGGGGACTGATGGTAATGTCTGCTATAGAGCGCTTGCTCAGACAGGTAAAAGTTAGATAGAATATTTATTATTTCCCCATTCTGTCACCCATTAATGTTGATGTGTTTTTTTTGCATTTTTAGGTAGAATGGGGCTCTCTGGACTACTTAGTGGTAGACATGCCTCCTGGAACTGGAGACGTCCAGCTGTCCATCACTCAGAACATTCCCATTGCAGGTCAGTTCTCCTTTAAGGGTGTTTTCAAACCAGTCCTGTTTAGTTTGCTTTAATCAGACTCTCATTCATTTGTCTAGAAACTCCAGTTCGTTTGGGGGGAGTGAATGCAAATTTAAATTCCAAAACGGACTAAAAAAACAAACTCTGATCCGCCTAAAAACCTCGGTCTCAGTTCGGCTGAAGTGAACTCTGATGCGATTGGAACGCAATGTGAATACAACTAGACTGGAGACCGCTCCAAACGCAGGAAGCTAACTACAGTGCAGGGAGTTCTGGTCAATATATTACTCTCTGCCCTGTAGGTTCACAGAGATGTTGTGTAGGTTGCTATGGCAATGGATCTGCGTGCCATCACAGAGAGTGAAAAACAGCAGAATATAAATGACTTAAAGCTCTTTACACTTGTTTACCAGCTTATTTTCCCTTTGCTGTGGCACACTGCAACTGTTACAATTTTTAAATCTTTAGTAAAAGACAAAAACTCAATTGCCTCGTTTGTCTGAATATGCAGTCATCAAATAGGATGACATATATATATCGAGACGAGACCAATACCAGCGCCCTCCACTACATGACACGATAAGATGTGAAATATGATCAAAATTGCTTCTCAAATTGATCTGAAAGATTCACATTCCCATAAAAACAGCTAGATATTAAATACTTACAACTGGGGTGTGCTGTGGTGGCGGAGGGGTTGGGCACGACCCACATGTGGAAGCCTTGGTCTTTGACACGGCTGTCGCGGGTTCGATTCCCGGCCTTGGCAACCTTTGCTGCATGTCTTCTCCCTTCCCTCATTGCCCACCTTCCTGTCTGTTGACTATCAAATAAAGGCCATTAGAGCAAAAAAAAAAAAATCTTTAAAAAGGAAAAAAAAAAAAAAAATTTAGAACTGAAATTAATTTAACCAATACCATCTCTATGCCACAAACCGCGTTGGTCTCGTGCCATCCCTAAAAGATAACGCCCCTGGTGTTTGCCCATATTGCTCATCTCAGAAACCACCATTCTCTGCACCATTAAACATAGCAATTGAGGCAATGCTCTGCCAGTAAATAACGCTCAACTATGAACAAGGACGTAAATCCCATCTCATTATTGGGGGGGACCATAAACAGGAAAAATTTTTAAGATCAATTTTGGGGGTTACAGTAAAATGTAACGTAAAATGTGGTTTAAATTTGTTTGGGTGTGTTCAAGCTGCACCATCGAAAATTACTAGTAAGTAGCAATGACTAACAAAAGTGTTTTTCTCAGTAAACAACCTATTGAGACCCATAGAAGTCAAACTAAGATTCAAATGTTTAGATACGAGTTTGGTTCAGTGTCACAGATCTAATCTCTGCTGCACCTTTACAAAAACTTAAGGCTCTAAATAAAAACAAGTTTTAATAAATAACTCCACTTAATAAAATTCATCATAAATATTGATTTATTGCAGTGTTTCTCGGTATGTTTTTTAAATTATAACTTAAATTGCTTTAAAAGTTTTTTTTTTCCATGTCCTGATTGGTTGAGAACCTATAAATATGTAGGAATTGAATTTCTGGGAAATATCATAACATAAACTTAAAGGTCAGCACCAGAGGTTTCTAGACAAATATTCAGATTTTATTTTGTGGTTTTAAAGGCTCAACATTGAAGATGGTAAGAAATAAAGGCATACTTTATTTTGTTTTACTGCCAGCTGCTATAGCCCATCTGGTCTCGGTTCCCATACAGAACTGTCGGCCAGTGCTAGCGCTCAGCCACTGCCTCCCGTTTCAAACTCTTCTTATTAAAGTAAGAGTTAGAGAGTTAAATATAATTCAAATATTGGCTACCTTCGACAAAAAAAGGAGCTAAGTTTATGAAAGCAATGTAGCAGTTTTGCTAGTTTTGATTTCCAAGGTATAAGGTGGCAGTTTATCAAGATTCAGCCAAAGTAATGAAATAACGAACTGTTTATTGTCGGTGTGTTTCTTCCTATCAATCAGTGAAAGTAAATAAAACGTGTTACAACTGCAGCAACAGTTGGCTCCTCACATCACCGGCTCTGACAGAGCCTGTGCTGCTGTTGCTCCTCCTACAGGTTGGACTGAACCATTGTTCTAACAATAGTTGGGGGGGGGGGGCATTTAAAAATTAATTCTTATTTTTTTCTTAGATGAATGGCAGATTTATATTTCGTTCTTTGTTTCTATTGCCTTTTTTATACTGATATTGTTTAAATAAAAGGGTTTCTTTCATGATTTCTTTTGGGGGTGGGGGACAATTCCAGATTTTTCCAAGATTGGGGGGGTCCAGACTCCCCCTGTCCCCCTGGAGCAACAAGAGCAACAAGCAAGAAGTAACCAAGCACAAGGTGCTCACCGTGACCGTTTTCACCCTCTCTTCTGCTACATGAAGCCAGGCAGTCTGACACCATGGCAGACATTACAGCTGCCACTTTGAACGAAAACAAAGTGCAATGCGCATGCTCTGTGTGCTCTTTCATTCTTGTTTTATTTATTTGCTAATTAAATATATATATATATATATATATATATATATATATATATATATAATTAAATAAAATAATAATAGCTACTGCAGTTTACACAGAGCATTACAAGAACAAAGAGCGGCTCTCAGTGAGGCTCCAGTCCTATTTTCTTAGTAAAGAGTCGTTCAGAAGAATCAGATCGTTCGTGAATGTCACACCACTATTTTACAGACTTTTGGACACAGTGTTGTCCCATATATGCGACAAGTCAGTCAGCACCTCCGCACAATAATCCAGCGAGTGACAGCTTTTTTTCCATCACAAATGCTTATGTGTCTCTGTACAGCTAGCTTTGCTTACATCATCACATCAACGGAGCTTACCTTTCTTTAAGCTTCTTTTCTAAGTGACAAAAAAAGTTAGATGTAGTCCCCACCATCTGTGAAAGCAAAGCACTGCTGAGTTAGCTGTGGCCATCGGATTTCTTATGATTTAGGGTAGGGTAGGGTTAGGGTTACCCTAACCCCATTCTATCACTGATGATTAGACAGACATCTTCTGCCGCTCAGAGCACCACGTGCGAGTGAAAAGTGTGGAGGGAGAGGGGGGAATAACAGAAACACATAATTGGTAAGTCACGTTATTGCTTGGATTTTAATCAGTATGTTTTGCATCCAGTGAAAACAAACAAATAAACTGGACAATATGCTGGAAGTTTAGTGATATTTCCACAGTTGCGGTCTTGACTAGTCTTGAAATAAAATCCCGAGTCTGAGACGAGACCGAGACCATACAAAAATGGTCTCTAGACCAAGACCGATTTCGAGTACTACAACACTGCCTGTTCCCTCACAAACGATGGGGGGGAACAGGTTTTTCAGTTAATTTGGATTGTTTGACAGTGTAGTGTGAATGCGAACTTCTGCAGCTGAAAATGTAACAAATGTTTAATTTTTGGTCCCCAATCAAATCGAGTCTACTGGACTATCAGGTGTGAAAAAACACCCTAAAAAGACTCTTTGTATGATCATTTTTTTAACTTGCCAAACTTGGGTTTGTGTGCATTGTGCAGGGGCAGTCATTGTTTCAACACCACAAGATGTTGCTCTGCTGGACGCTCGCAGAGGAGCCGAGATGTTTAGAAAACTTAACGTGCCGGTAATCTTTCTATCAGGGCAGAAACAAAGAATCTGTTGGTAATGTCTGAATTCTGGATGACAGCAGGTTTTCTGCCTGCAGGTTCTGGGTCTGGTTCAGAACATGAGCGTCTTCCAGTGTCCCAACTGTCATCATCATACCCACATCTTTGGATCCAACGGGGCAAAGCAACTTGCTGAGACGATCAGTGTCAAGTTTTTAGGTGAGATAGTCAAAAGCATCTTTTAAAACCTGATAACCAGATCATTATAGTGTGACTTTTGGTTTTCTCTGGAAAATATTTTAATTTCATGTAAAGCTTGTGGATTTGTTGTAAAATTTCTCTGTTTTGTGCCATAAAGCAATTTTCTGGTTCTCACCATGTCTTAGAACCAGAACTCCGTTTTTTTCTCTCAGGTGACGTCCCTCTTCACCTAAACATCAGAGAGACGTCGGACAAAGGACAGCCCATAGTCATCTCTTCTCCTGACAGCCCTGAGGTTTCTACATTATTCTATTTTTTATATGATTGCTTCAGTTAGTTTCAGTAATACCTTGAAGTTTCCTCCAAAATTATGTAACAGTTTGGTAAAATTCCTCATCTATAGAAGCTGCATAGTTTGTTTTTGCTGACCTTTAATGGCACACTGTGGGCCTTTCTCACTAATTTAAACCAACCATTATTTGTGTACACTAATGCCCATCATGGTCTTTTAAGTGTTAAATATTATCCACACTGATTCAAAGTGTGTGTAATACTCTACCACTTAGTGACCGGTTCATCGGATTCCCATTAATATTACTGTACTAAAGTTATACTAGTCTTTCCTATCAAAGATGGAAGAATTTTCTGTTTACCGGATCACTGTACAGGTTCTAAAACACAGCAGGACATAGTTTTTACTTATTACTTATACGTTACTTATTATTTTACTACCTTTTTTCATATGTTGCTTTTATGTAAAAATCCATATAGTCAAATATTAGAGAAATAAAAGTGTAGGTCTGTTCATAAACATATTGTTTATGAGCAGAGTTGTTCAAATATTATCTAATAGTTTTTCTTTTTAGTTTGAGGAACTCATTCAGTTATCGGTGTCAAAATTTTCTTCTGTTTTGTTTTTGTACATCCAGGCTGAGGCTTACAGGAAGGTGGCATCTGCTGTGATCCAGAACCTAGAGGAACTTACCAGATGACTAAAAACTTTTCTCTCTTTGTTTCTTTGATTTTTCTTTCATTCTCTCTTTGTGTTTGTTCCTTTCACCATATTTGTGTTGAAAAATCTGAAACTGTAAAACTGCCAATAAATAATTGAATAAAATCTTAAAACTTTATTTAGGTGAATATGCTTTCACCAGGCTGGTGGGGTGTTGATAAACTGGTCATTAACACCTTGAAGAAAAAGAGGTTGCCTTCACAATGGGAAAGTTTGACCTGCAGTGCATTAATGGTAATGCACTGCAGGTGATGATGGCATCATAAGATGTGTGGAGAGGGGGAAATATTTTTAAGTTTCCAGGTGTCCACAAGGATGCAGACCCCAAAAGTAGCTCTATCCCCACAGCGATAGTGAAGAAGGCCCAGCAATGACCATTTTCTGACCTGTGGTGAGAGCTGCTGACAGTCTGCTGTCTTCTGGCATATCTGGATGATACACTATCTGCATTATTGCACACAGGAAGCCACTAGGGAAGGTCATCAACACCACCCAGATCATTAGCTGCTCATTTCTAGAGGGCTCGCAGAATTCTGAGGGACCGCAGGTGTTTGAGCTGCTGCCCTCAGGTCAAACACCCTGAGGGTGGGAGTTTGTGTATAGTCGCTGTTCCTTCATGTTGAGAGGAGCCAGTTGAGATGGATGGATGGATGGATGGATCTTGTTTCTATGAAGTGAATTTGTGCTTTACACAAGTGCAAATTTTATATTTCTGATTAAAGGCTGCACTCTGTTCACACCTATTTTGTACTGAATGTAGTTTTTGTTACAGATCAATGCATCTTGCATGGATCAGTAGACCACCTTCATTGTAACACACCAAAGTAGTAAGGTATGTAATACTACAGATTAAGTCCTCTATTGACAAAGATTTATCAATAGAGGACTGTAATCATTGTAGTGACTATTTGTCCAAAAACTCAAAATCCAAAAATAAAAAAACTTAAGACTTCAAGGCAACCACAGCAAAAATGAATTCAACTCAAATAGCAACATGATGCACTGTGGGTACGCATTACAAAAAGACCAAAAGTCAAAAATGCAGTTCTTTGTTTGTACCCGAAACTATGGAATAAACTTCACAGGAGCCTTACTGTTTAGCTATTGATTGTCTGACCTGTGAACTGACAACTGATTGAGTGGCTGGATAGACTATCAAAGTAACTGGTGGTAGACTGGTAATAAACCATGTGATTACCCACATGCATATTGAACTACCTAAACCCTAAGTATTTATACGTGTAACACCCAAAACCCAAAGTGAAATCAATTAACCAATTAAGTTAATTACTGTTGTGATCTGTGTTTTTCTGTGTAGTTATTTTGAGATTTTCTGTGTTAAGTCCTGTTTCCCTGTGAGTCTGTCTTGTCCTCCCTGTTGATTAGTTCCAGCTGTGTCTAGTTTACTGATTACCCTCCCTGTGTATTTAAGTCCAACTGTTGTCTTTGTCTCTTGTCGGATCCTTGTTGTGTGTACGTCTTGTGTGCATCTCTGTTGTTCCCGTTGCTTCCTGTGCGGCCCGTTTGGGTTCCGTTCCGTCTGGATTATTTCATTATTAAATCATCTTCGTCTTCATCCTGGGTCCTCCCTGCGTTCTCCCTCACCACCTCACTTATACTACAAATCATGACAATTACTAGTCAAAAAAACTATTCTAAATAACTAGAATCACACAAAAAATTCTAATTATAAATCAATCAGAAAAAAACAAATAAAAATAAACTAAATAATCCAAATTCTAAGATTTAACTAAAAATAAAGAAATAGCTCATTTGACTTAAAATAATCAAAAACTGAGAAGATGAACTATGAGAGTTGTTGAAATGGTTAGAAAAAGTTTTCAATCAAAATTCATTTGCACATTTCTTAATATTTTTGTCACTTGTTTCAGAAAGTGAAACTCAAATTCATTTCACAGAGTGAAATATTTCACATCTTTTACTTGTCATTTTGATGATCATGGCTTATAGATAATGAAAACTCAAAATTCAGAGTCAAGACATCCAAATATTACATCAGATCAAAAAAGGATATTTTAAACAGAGGTCTGAAAAGTATGTTTATTTAATCAATACTTGGGTAGGACTCCTTAAAGCACATATATGCAGTGTAGCATGGAGGTGATCAGCCTGTGGTTCTTCTGAGATGTTTACCTTATTTGGTCCAGGGTCTCTTATCTTCCTCTTGACAATACTGCATAGATCCTCTGACAGGAGTGTCAAACTCATTTTCATTTCAACAACCTACGGGCAAAAAAATAAGGTGTGCGGAAACTAAATGCCAGAGTTTGCGGCACCTGGTTTCTAACAGGTAAGGATCAAATTGTTTAAATTATATTTTCAGATATTTTATTGAACAGTCACTTAGAAAGACAATCATCCATAAGTAAGGTAAGATATATTATTTTTACACCCTATCTTGGTGGTCCCCAGAAAAGGTTTGAGTGCTAATGTTGTTAGCAGCTAGCTTCAATTCAAATTCAAAAGTACTTTATTAATCCCAAAGGGAAATTAAATGTCGTAGCTCAGGGATCCCTAAACTTTTTCCTGTCAGGGCCAATAACTTTTCCCTTCTCTGGTGGGGGCCGGAGTCAGTTTGTAACAGAAAAAGTGTGACGATTGCAGGAGTGCCAAAATGTAAAAATGTATTATTTTCCAGAAAGCACAATCAATTCCCTATTAAAACCTAATTCCGTTTTAATGGACGCTTTCTTGTTTTATTTCCAATTTTGACTTCCAATGATTCACTTCCTGCTAAAGAGCCCCCTGGTGGTTGAAGAAAAATCCACATATAAGCCGCATGGTTCAAAGCTTAGGAAAAAAGTAGCGGCTTAAGTCCGGAAAATACGGTATATGAAAAAAAATCTAAACGCTCTCTGGTATTGTTCATGGGGCCAGACCAAATGTGGAGGCGGGCCGGATCTGGCCCGCGGGCCGTAGTTGGGGGACCACGGTCATAGCTCATCAAGATTCTTCAAAGACCCATTGAAGATGGCAATGGCTATCGACAGAAAAGATCTCCTGAAGCGATCTGTACCACACTGAACCTGAAGAAGCCTCTGACTGACGATGCTCTGCCTTCTCAAGACAGTCTCATGAAGAGGATGGTCAGAGAGGTCCATAATTTTATTGATTTTATGAAAAATCCTTCTTTGCATACTCATCTCCAGAGGTTCTTAGTACTGATATTGGCATTTTACATCTTACTTTATTATTTTTAGGTTGTCCAAGCGCAGGAGGTTATGTAAATTCCCAAGACTGGGCCTCTACTGTTAACCTGGGTTGTGACTATTTCCCACTCTCTCTGGTCACGAATCATGTTTTTAATGGGGTTTCAGTAGATCCCTGTGAATAGTTGACCTACATTGTACAGTATGACTCAACATTAACGTACAACTCCAGCATGAATTTGAGTTTACAGAAGCTAAATAAATTATTTACCAGGAGATCTAAGCACATAGAAATAACATGGGTTAGCTTGTTGTTAGCAATAGCATCCTTATCATGATTAATTACTTAAAATAGCACAACTCACCCGCAGAAACAAGTCTACAGTCATTTAATGCTTCTCATTTAATGGTTGACCCAACCTGAAACTAAATATTTGTATGCTTCCAGGTTTTTAAAAGCTTTCGCCTGGCTTGTCGAATAATATGAGGTCTGCAGCTAAAGACAGTTATGTTGATCGCCTTTTCATTTTATTACTGTGAGAACTTATAGATTTATTCTATAATGTCATGACAGTGATGCATAAAAGAAAAGACTTTGTAATATTCAAAGATTTTCTTTTTATTAAAAAAGAAAGAATCATTTCCACTATTTTTGGCTTCAGCCTGCTCTTCTTCTGGCCCCTCCTATATTAAAAGGAGGGGATATCAAATTTCCCCTGATATCAAATTTTCTACATAATGATTCCAGGCTTCTATTCTTTCATGAATTAAACCAGAGGTTCCCAAACTATGGATGCCACTGGGGGAGCTCAGGACACAAAGTTTGGGAACCACTGCATTAAACTATTATGGTGTCAATAGAAAAAATAGGGAATTCCAAACCACAGAGCAGAGAACATATTCATCGGACTAACTGTGAGACGTTCTTTACATAGAACAGCAATATATTTAAACACAGCAAGCCATTCTGTGTTTTACATTTGCTTTTTTTATTTTAATTTCAGCGATCTTTGGTTGATTTAAAGGAAATCTGCTGAATAAGCAGTATATGATGTAGCATAGATGTGCGCATGCGCATTACCACAACATAGGAGGGATTTATGGGTAGCACAGATAAACAGAACACCTGTTGTATGGAAAGCCATTTGCGCCAAAATTGAATAAATAAATAAATGGGTTAAATAAATAAAAAATGAGTAAAATAAATCAAAAAATGAAGTAAATGAGTGAAATAAATAAAAAATTTGTTAAATAAATAGTTTAGCTTTTTCATTAAACCAATTTTTAATTTATTTATTTTTCATATTATCAATTTCCCAATTTCTCTTTTTCATTTATCTATTTGTCATTTATCCCTTTATCCATTTACCCATTTTTCATTAATCTATTTTTCATTTGTCCATTTTTCATTTATCCCTTTATCTATTTACCCATTTTTCATTAATCTATTTTTTAATTTAACCGTTTTTCCATTTCCTATTTCCATTAACCCGATTTGCTATTTCCCACTTTCATTAATCAATTTCTCATATATCCCTTTTCTTACTTACCCATTTTCTTTTATCTATTTTTCATTTACCCATTTTTCATTAATCTCTTTATCTATTTACCCATTTTTCATTAATCTATCTTTTAATTTAACCATTTTTCCATTTCCTTTTTCCATTAACCCGATTTTCCTATTTCCCACTTTCATTAATCAATTTCTCATATATCCCTTTTTTTATTTACCCATTTTCTTTTATCTATTTTTCATTTACCCATTTTTCATTAATCTCTTTATCTATTTACCCATTTTTCATTAATCTATCTTTTAATTTAACCATTTTTCCATTTCCTTTTTCCATTAACCCGATTTTCCTATTTCCCACTTTCATTAATCAATTTCTCATATATCCCTTTTTTTATTTACCCATTTTCTTTTATCTATTTTTCATTTACCCATTTTTCATTAATCTCTTTATCTATTTACCCATTTTTCATTAATCTATCTTTTAATTTAACCATTTTTCCATTTCCTTTTTCCATTAACCCGATTTTCCTATTTCCCACTTTCATTAATCAATTTCTCATATATCCCTTTTTTTATTTACCCATTTTCTTTTATCTATTTTTCATTTACCCATTTTTCATTAATCTCTTTATCTATTTACCCATTTTTCATTAATCTATCTTTTAATTTAACCATTTTCCATTTCCTTTTTCCATTAACCCGATTTTCTATTTCCCACTTTCATTAATCAATTTCTCATATATCCCTTCTTTATGTACCCATTTTTCTTTAACCTATTTTTCATTTAACTTTTGTTTGAAAAACTTTTAATTTTCCCATTTTCCAATTTCCCTTATTCATTTAGTATTTCCTTATTTTCTTATTTATCACATTCTATTTTCCCCGCTAAACTTAGGGGGAAAAATAAATGCAAATGAGGAGTGGCACGTCATCAGGCTACAACTTCCCCAATTGGTTGGTTAGCGTCACACCTACTTTGCTTTCAAGAAAGATGGCGACCTACTAACGGGTTATCAATAAGCATAAGCTCATTAACTTCATTAGAAAATAGTGTTATTACTCCTGACTTTATTTTTGTGTGGCCGCTCAGACAGAACGTGTTTCAGCTGGCGGCTCTGATGGACTCAGAGCTTCACCGTCGGGGTTTTTTATAGTTTGGACGAAGCGGCCGCTGAAGTTGGCTTACGATTGAAGGTTCAGGACGCCTTCGTAGCTACCAGCTGCGATTCAACTATAAGGAGCAGACTTGACTGTACATCGTAAGTGAACTGCAATATCCAGTGGCAGCTCTACGGAGCATTGAGCTGAAAGAATGACGGTGGCAAGCCTTGGAGATCTGCATCGGAGGCCATCTTTCAGACATGCACCGCTGCTGTCCGTCCAGGATCCTCCGGTTGCCCAGACGGTAAGCTAACGCTGATGTTTTCCAACTACAGTCATATTTGTAACCAAACTTGAGGCCAACAGGTGTACTTTTGATCGCCACCAGGTCAAAAGTACAGCTTGTTTTTGCAGCACATTCATTAATGTTTCTATCGTGTATGTTTTCAGATGTTAAGCTGTCACAGCAGACCATCCTGCAGGCCTCTGGTCTCTGTTTCCAGTGGGCTCACAGCTTCAGGGTGACCAGAGACCTTCACCTTTCTGGAGCAGGAACACCCGGCCAAATGCACTGCTGACACATTTAATTTAAAAAATGTGGGGGTAAATTAACGCTGATGTTTGTAAACAGACTACCTGAATACAGTGACCTTAGTGAGGGTACAGAATGCAGAATGGATAAAAGCTGAACTCCTGCTAAAATCTGTCCCTATTGGTTACATCCCTGAAATGTGCCAAGTGTGGCCCACATGCATACATGTCGTATTCATATAAAGTAATTATGACTATTCATTTCAGTAGTTCTTTGTGGATGTATAACTTGGCCACCTTAGTTTCCCTGTTTTTGTTCAACATATGTGCCTCAACATTTGGTTACTGTTCCATAATTTGTACTCCAAACATGTTTTTACTCATGTTTATCTCTTACTTACATGTTTAAGTAAAAAGTAGCTGAATAAGAAATTACACATGAGTAAAGAAGCATTTGGTAAAAAGTATACAAGTACTGAGTAACTGATCAAGTTATCAATTATTTCATATCTTAAAAAATTACACAATTAGAGGGCTCAAAATATAAAGTTCAGCGGAATTTTTAGTTTTTTAAAGACAAAATAAAAAAATTGTTTAAATAAGAATAGTGATGCTTCATAATAAAATGACCTGAGTAAAAGTAAAAAGTTCAGCATAGTAACGGTACTCCTAAAACTTCATTTGAGTTTCAAAAAGTTACTCAACTATATTTGAGTAAATGTAATTAGTGAGTCCTAAACTCTTTCCTTCTGAGGGAACAGGAGAAGGAATTGTTAAGGAAATAAATTAATCTTATTTTTATATTAAACATTGTTTTAATTAACAAACAAATCATAAATAACACCCAGAACATATTCTGTTATGTTTATTCAAGGATCAAGAAAAATGACTGGAGATTCTGGCTGAGAGAGGGACAACGGCAAACAGGGAGGAGAACCGTCTGCACTGTGAGCAGCACCAGAACTCCTGATGGGTCTCCTTCAGGAAGAACCAGAGAGATGGCCGACCTCCGCAGAGAAGAGTTCACCCAAACATCAGAGGAAAAATGAATTTTTTTTTTCACTTTCAAGGACTCTAAAAAGCTTGCTGATTAAATTTTCAGTTAATGTTCAGCAAACATTCAAAGTTTAGTGTTTGGATAATACTTATGCAGTATCACATGTTTAGACTAAATTATCACATGACTAGAGCTGATTAAATCTTGGTTGCACCTCGGCGAGAAAAAGAGTGCCACAAACCTCCCAAAGAAGAGGATAGCAATGTGTGTTTAAATAAACATACAACAAAGATTTTTGGTGCACATCATCTTTAAAGTGTCTAGTTATGATATTCACCTTTGCATTTATAAAAATTTGTTAGGTGTGTGAGCAGGATGTGTAAACATGTTGACGGTCATAATAGTGACAGGTGGGAGAATACGTTTGACCAATAGGTCCACTTATTTAAATACATACCATATTCTTCCAATTCCTAACTTCTTCCTTTTTAAGATTAATTTTGAGTTTGGTTCTTGATTTGTTGGACTTTGTTATAGCCAGACAAAGCATACAACAATGTAGTTGTGAGAAAAATGGAACCCTTACTGATTTTGATAGTGATGGCTTAAACATGGACTATAAGGGGAAGATGGCCCATTTTCCATGCCTGATTTTGAATGCATATGATCAGTTCATGGGAAAAGAGGATAATCTGACCCTTCATCAGGCATGTGGTACTCTGTTACCACCTGCAAAAGTTTATGACGAAGGGACAGCTGTCTCTTTGATGTACCCTTTAAAGAGGATCCAAATGAGGTTCCAACACAAGATGAGAAACTGCTGATCCACTAGAAAAACAACAATATTTTCCTAATGGAAACAAAGATGAAGAATTATATAGAGACTGATGTCAACTAGATCAATGAGCACATGAGAGGTGTAGACCTTTATGACCAAACCCCCTCAAGGTTCAATGTCATGGTCAGGTCCAAGAAGTGATGGTGGTTGTTGAGATGCTTTACCAGGCCGAGAAAGAGTCACACGCTGTTAGACAAAGGGCCCATAGTAAAGAGTTACATTTTTGATTCTGTTAGACACTAAGGTCCATTTCTCACGAGAAACAGAAACTTATCAGGCCACAGAGACATGGTGTGATTTCAGGCAGTGTCTTCAGTTCATATAATCAGCTACCCTCCTCTTTCTCCTCAGACGCTGCACAGACTTTTTTAGAAACTCTTCTCGGATGTAATGGTAAAGCGTCTCCTTTCAGCGCTGAAAGTTAATAAAATAAGTAAAGTCTGAATGCTTTTCTTGGCTGATTTTATGCTCCGTGTGTCAATACAAATTATGATTCATCGATTGAGATTCTCGTTCTCAACATGGTCCATACCAAAAGCACACCTGAAACAGTGCCGGTAGCCTAGGAGGTTGGAGTTTATCTTGTACCTGGTGGGTTGCCTGCTGGAACCCCCACTTTGTTTGTGTCAGTAGTTGTGACCTTGATCAAGAGGACAATTCAGCCACCATGCCAGCCGGTGGTATTCAGAGGACCCTGGTGGAGGAGCCGGTGTATGACTGCCTTACTTCTGTCAAACTGTGGCAGGCAAGCTGTAGCTACAATATAGTAGCTTACTGCTGTCGGTGTGTGAATGTGTGTGTGAATGGGTGAATGACTAAATGTGGTGAAAACATTTTCAGGTCATTTGGACTTGATAAAGAACTACACAAGTACAGGCCATTTACCTTTCAGATATTATTTTACAAATGTGTCGTAGGAGGAACAACTGATTTGCTCATCATGGCTTATTATCTTATGCAAAGGTTTGGTATAAGGCCAGCAGGTCATGGAAATAGATCTCAAATGGACACTTCTCTTCAAGTTATGACGAGATGTAACCAAGACACTTTCTGGTCAGTCAATGCAAGAGTCATTTCCAGAGATGTTGTTCCAGTTGTTGCTTTTGCACCACCCATGCCTTGGAGAAATTCAAGGTTTTATTGCACACTGAGTGCTTCAAGAAAGAACATGGAAAGTAAGAAAGAGATGAAATAACCTAAAATTGAAGAAAACCAAAGTCACCAAATGGTGAGAAGGAGCCATACTACTCTCCTTTGATTCCAGGCCTTGGGGTCCGGTATCCTGCAACTTTCAGGTGTGTTCCTGGTCCAACACACCTGAATTAAATGGATCACCCTCAGTATGCAGTCCAGTTCTCCAGAGTCCTGCTTATCACCTGATTCAGGTGTGCTGAAGCAGAGGCGGATGGAAAAGATGCATGACACAGGCCCTAAATCCTGGAGACGGAGACCCCTGGACTAAGTCTATTGAGTTTTACTTTATGACAGTGTGACAAATGTTCATAATTTTCAGAAATATAAATGAAAGCCTCTACTGTAGATGTTATCTTTATGATTTTTGTTACTGTGATGACACTACAACTGACTGAAGTTCAATATAATTATGCATAAACACTCAAGCACTCAAATTTACCTTGGTTTAGAATATATTGATAGTCAAATTTGTACTTTACAGAGCAAATGTTGCACTAAAGTAATGCTGTGGCAAGATATATTCTACTAAAGAAACAATGTTCACATATTATGATCATGTCTATTTGGAAAAAGCACGTTTAGCTCATCTTAGTATTAGAACACCATATTATCCCACCGGTCACAATTGTGACCGAACATAAAACACACTTTTTTACATACTTTTCCACAATTTTTAAAATTATTTCCCTGATTAGTTCAAAGGGCTATCAATGACATCGGATTTTCATATTTACATGTTTGGGAAAAATTTGGAATGAATGGGTTAAAGCCACAAACAAACTATCCATCTTATTGTCTCTGGGATGTGAAAACATGAGATTTGATTAAATTAGAACTACACAGATGAGAAGGAACACAGATTTCATAATATATATATTTTTATTATTAAAAACAGTAGATGGTTCTTGCATATCAATGCTATAAGAACAGCCACATTTTTTAAATTAAATGTGTCAGCAGTGCATTTGGCCGGGTGTTCCTGCTCCAGAAAGGTGAAGGTCTCTGGTCACCCTGAAGCTGTGAGCCCACTGGAAACAGAGACCAGAGGCCTGCAGGATGATCTGCTGTGACAGCTTAACATCTGAAAACATACACGATAGAAACATTAATGAATGTGCTGCAAAAACAAGCTGTACTTTTGACCTGGTGGCGATCACAAGTACACTTGTTGGCCTCAAGTTTGGTTACAAATATGACTGTAGTTGGAAAACATCAGCGTTAGCTTACCGTCTGGGCAACCGGAGGATCCTGGACGGACAGCAGCGGTGCATGTCTGAAAGATGGCCTCCGATGCAGATCTCCAAGGCTTGCCACCGTCATTCTTTCAGCTCAATGCTCCGTAGAGCTGCCACTGGATATTGCAGTTCACTTACGATGTACAGTCAAGTCTGCTCCTTATAGTTGAATCACAGCTGGTAGCTACGAAGGCGTCCTGAACCTTCAATCGTAAGCCAACTTCAGCGGCCGCTTCGTCCAAACTATAAAAAACCCCGACGGTGAAGCTCTGAGTCCATCAGAGCCGCCAGCTGAAACACGTTCTGTCTGAGCGGCCACACAAAAATAAAGTCAGGAGTAATAACACTATTTTCTAATGAAGTTAATGAGCTTATGCTTATTGATAACCCGTTAGTAGGTCGCCATCTTTCTTGAAAGCAAAGTAGGTGTGACGCTAACCAACCAATTGGGGAAGTTGTAGCCTGATGACGTGCCACTCCTCATTTGCATTTATTTTTCCCCCTAAGTTTAGCGGGGAAAATAGAATGTGATAAATAAGAAAATAAGGAAATACTAAATGAATAAGGGAAATTGGAAAATGGGAAAATTAAAAGTTTTTCAAACAAAAGTTAAATGAAAAATAGGTTAAAGAAAAATGGGTACATAAAGAAGGGATATATGAGAAATTGATTAATGAAAGTGGGAAATAGAAAATCGGGTTAATGGAAAAAGGAAATGGAAAATGGTTAAATTAAAAGATAGATTAATGAAAAATGGGTAAATAGATAAAGAGATTAATGAAAAATGGGTAAATGAAAAATAGATAAAAGAAAATGGGTAAATAAAAAAGGGATATATGAGAAATTGATTAATGAAAGTGGGAAATAGGAAAATCGGGTTAATGGAAAAAGGAAATGGAAAAATGGTTAAATTAAAAGATAGATTAATGAAAAATGGGTAAATAGATAAAGAGATTAATGAAAAATGGGTAAATGAAAAATAGATAAAAGAAAATGGGTAAATAAAAAAAAGGGATATATGAGAAATTGATTAATGAAAGTGGGAAATAGGAAAATCGGGTTAATGGAAAAAGGAAATGGAAAAATGGTTAAATTAAAAGATAGATTAATGAAAAATGGGTAAATAGATAAAGAGATTAATGAAAAATGGGTAAATGAAAAATAGATAAAAGAAAATGGGTAAGTAAGAAAAGGGATATATGAGAAATTGATTAATGAAAGTGGGAAATAGCAAATCGGGTTAATGGAAATAGGAAATGGAAAAACGGTTAAATTAAAAAATAGATTAATGAAAAATGGGTAAATAGATAAAGGGATAAATGAAAAATGGACAAATGAAAAATAGATTAATGAAAAATGGGTAAATGGATAAAGGGATAAATGACAAATAGATAAATGAAAAAGAGAAATTGGGAAATTGATAATATGAAAAATAAATAAATTAAAAATTGGTTTAATGAAAAAGCTAAACTATTTATTTAACAAATTTTTTATTTATTTCACTCATTTACTTCATTTTTTGATTTATTTTACTCATTTTTTATTTATTTAACCCATTTATTTATTTATTCAATTTTGGCGCAAATGGCTTTCCATACTGTTGTGGGTGGAAGGAGTCAAGCGACTACCGTCAGAGCGGGGGTCACGACGTAATTACTCTAATACGGGAAGTTTACGGGTCACGACGTAATTACTCTAATACGGGAAGTTTACGGGGACATGCTAATACAGAGCACGCCGGGACAGAATGGTAAAATACGGTAGTTTCCCGGCCAAAACGGGAGACTTGACAGGTCTGAGTTGAACAGTAGCATGAATACTCGAATGCACCACAAGACGTAGTGCGGAAGTCACACGTCTTCAGCTGACGTAGTACGGAAGTAAACAATCCTCAGCGGACGTGGAGTGAGGTTCTTGTCAGTTCAACGCCTGAAATTACTTATTTAATAGAACATTAGCTCATTTAGTCACTGCTGTGGTTCGCATAAGTTCAGAGAACTCTACTTACTTTGAGTGAACGTGGCGTTGGCTATAACCTCGACTGCAAAATAGATGGCGTCGGCTGAGGAGGCCAGTAGGCCGTTCGCTGGGCTGTCAGACGTCTCCATATCGGAAGAGATACCAGTGGAAGGAGATATTGCCGTCCCCGTTGGCCCATCCACAAGAGACGATGAGTTTTCCACTCTAGACGAGCCGGTGAAGGAAACTATTGTGCGTGACCTCCGAGCCGTGGGGAACAAGTTCATTCACGTGCTGTATCCAAAGCGGAGCTCGGCTCTGCTGCGTGACTGGGACCTGTGGGGTCCGCTGCTGCTCTGCGTCACGTTGGCTCTGCTGCTTCAAGGCGGCGCGGCCGACAAGGATGACCAGGGAGGACCGCAGTTTGCCGAGGTAATCAAGCTTTTTCAAACATTCCATCAGTGGGTTCTAATATCTGAGTTATAAATCCTCTGGAGTGTTCTTCTTGGCCGTTCTCCATATGAGGTGATGTAGAGGATGTACATTACCTCAGTTATGTATGAGGCTACTTTGTTGAGACTGCAACTAATTTAAGTTTGAGCTTCATCTTCGTAGAAGTTCAGGCACGCAAAATGGCTAGGCACACTTGAGAGAAATTATATGTCAGTACAGTTTGAAATTGTGACACTAATGCATATTATGAATAAGTTGAACATATTCCAAACACAGCAGAAGTATACTTACCACCATGGAAGATTTTCTCACGTCAGTTCATTGTTTAATTATAATCACAGCAATTTACTGTAAAGTATTTTTTCCTGGAGAGGGGTTGTGTGATCTCCAAGCTTCACTCTGACTTCTTTAACTGCAGTGTTAATAGAGTCAACTCGTATTCAGATACTGATTTTTTTGGAGCAGGATTTTTCAACTTGCCCAGGCATCAGCTACACATAACAATGGAAATATTTTGATTAAATTAGTTAATGTTTATCTCATCAAAGTTTTGTGTTTTAGCAATGCTTTGTTTGGGACTTATCCACACAAATTTATTTCTGAACTCAACTTTGGTCAAATGAATAAGGTCCTGGTAGAATAACCAGACCAACAAGGACAGTCATTTAAATGTCTTAGTGCTTATTTTCTAAAGGGAGAGTTTTTAAAAAACTGAATTCTTACTGATTCAATTCAGTTAAAATAATTGATTATTAAGTGATAAAAGTAATCCAAATTGAAAAACAAATTTGTTAATTTAATTGTCCTGTTTTCACCAGGTTTATATCATTATTAGGTCAAGCTGTATTCCAAACAGAAAACACTTTGTCACACAGAATTTTATTTTCAAACATTTATTTTTGATTTGTGTAGATTGTCCGTCATCCAGGACAGGGTAATCCTTGTTCTCAAATAGAAAGCAGATGGACTTCTTGTCTTGTTTCTTTAAGATGTTTCAGTTCTCAACCAAAAGGTTTTCTGACAGGTGGATCTAAAAATTCTAATATTGTGAAATAGCTGAATAACTTTTGTCACTTTTGGACATTAAACCCTGAACTTCAAGCAACATGGATTCAGTGCCTCTCCACTGTCTCCAGACTTTCATTCAACCCCCCAAAATGCATCTTGCATGTGCACACCATGTGAGATCAGATGCTCAGAACCCGTTGGTGTTTCAAAGTACCCAATACCAAAAACATGACTTTCTATAACTGACAGCTTTCTATATTATAACAAGAAAAATGTATCAGTGACTAGTAGAACACTGAAGTGCAAAGTGATGTAGCTCCATTCTACTCTGCTCCCTCTGGAGCTTTCTGTTTCATCTTGTTAAAATCAATGTAAACTGTAGGTATCATCACCTGACCTATCGTGCAAGTCAAACACCTGCAGGAGATTTTTTAGTAAGTAAAACACTGATATTGGAAGGAACTGCTAAAGTCTAGTCCCATCCACCTTCACTAGTGGCTTCAATAGAACTCAGTCTGTATTCTATATAGTCTGATTTGGTTAAAAAAAAAAAAGGTTGCCTCTTCTCAACTGATCTCCCCAGTCAGGCAGTTTACAGCAATGGACAGGAAAGTTCAAATTAACAAAATGCAAATTAAAACAGTGCTGCATACATATGATAAAATACAGTAGAAACTGTTCATGGTGTAGACTTGTGACTAGCCATTATATTGCTACTCACTATCAGAGACTGTTACAAACAAAAGTTTGGCTATTAGTCAGCATATGATTAAAAGAGCAAAAAACAAGAATTTGCCAAAGGGGGATTCTCTAATTTTTTCCAACTACTGCTTCCCTTTTTTTTTTTTTTTTACAACGTAAACCTGTGGCCATGGAATGTTGTTTTGAGTGTAATTCTGAGTTTATAAGTTTTGCAATAACTGACAACTGTACTTTTTCAAATTGTCTCTCATCCCAGGTCTTTGTCATCATTTGGTTCGGCTCTATTGTCATCACTCTTAACTCCAAGCTCCTGGGTGGCACAATCTCTTTCTTCCAGAGCCTGTGTGTACTGGGATACTGCATCATGCCTCTGACAGTGGCCCTCATTGTGTGTCGGATTGTCCTGCTCAGTAGTTCAGGGAAGGTGAGCTTTGCTGTTCGACTGGGAGTGGTGACAGCATCTTTTGGCTGGTCTACCTTTGCTTCTACGGCCTTTCTTGCTGACAGTCACCTGACCAACCGCAAGGCACTTGTGGTATATCCAGTGTTTCTCTTCTATTTTGTGATTGGGTGGATGATATTGACATTTTCATCAGGAAACTGACAAGACTATTTTTGCTATGTTGGGAAGTGAAAGCTGAATTTCCATATTTAAACTTGGGTGACTACTGAGATATTCCAAACTTCTTTTAGAAAAAGTCAAAACAGTGCTTCAGCTAGAGAGAAGTTCATGGATGTTTTTTTTTTCTTCTTATTTCTGTTTACTGTCAAGCATTAAATTTTTCCCTTCTGTTTTGTAATTAGAGGGATTAAAGAATGTCTCCCAGCACCAGTAGTCGACTTGACACAAGAATAAGTTGTTTTTATGACTGTTCAACATTATCATTAAAATACATTGATAAGTTTGGATGAAATTATGGCGTGTTTTCTGTCTCTGGCTCAATGTGTTGCAACATTTTATTATTTTCATCTAGAAGCACCAGAGCTGCAATAGAATTATGGTTTGTTCCAAACATGTTGTTAATCCTTTTTTTATTGTATTCACTATCAGTATAGTTCCAGATGTTAGTATTCTAAAAGTCCACTTTTAAATATGTGACCCAAGAATGCAGTGAATATAGAGAGATGCACTTTAAGGCTCTAAAGACAAATCTTTAAAGCTTTAAGGTGCTTTAAAGATGCACTACATGCTGAAGAGAACTAAAACAGAACAGATCTTTTGAATTTTAGTTAAGGGCATCACCATCTGCAAAATGTTAATTACCGGTCTGTCACAGAGCTTAGCCAAAAAGTGAAACTCTAGATTTACCGGTCAGTCTATGGTCAGCTTTGGGTCATGACTGAAGGAACAAGATCATGGATACAAGTGGCCGAAATGAGTTTTCTCTGTAGGGTGTGTGGGCTCTCCCCTTAGAGACCGGGTGAGAAGCTCACAGTCTACTCGGAGTAGAGTTGCTGCTCCTCCATGACGAGAGGAGCCAGTTGAGGTGGCTCGGGCATCTGGATAGGATGCCTCCTGGAGGACACCGAGAGGAACCCTGGAGGGACTATATTTCTTAGCTAGCCTGGGAATGCCTTGGGCTTCCCCGGAGGAGTTGGCAAAAGTGGCTGGGGAGAAGGAAGTCTGGGTCTCCCTTAGGCTGCTACTCCTGCGACCTGACTGCGGACAAGCAAAAGAAAATGGTGGATGGATTAAAAACATTAAAAATGGAGATGATTTTTAGAAAAGGGCATATGTGAATAAAAATGTAGCCAGTGGATTAAATCATTAATATCTTAATTTCACTTTTCATCCCCTTAAAACAAAAGGTCACCATTTATTATACCAAAACTTAAAAGAATAGATTTCTTGTATAAGATCCAGTTTTGGAAATCTTTCTAAAAATATTTATGAAGTTGCAATTTAAAAAAAACAAGTGTCTCAATATCTGCCACAAAATGCACAGGAGTTTATATTTATATTGAATTTCTTTTGCAGAAAGTCATTACAGGGAAAAAGTCATACATAATTTTGAAATTCATTTCCTGATATTTGTGTGAGTGAAAAAGAAAGGTATATGGTTCTTATTTAGAGATATCATGATTCTTAAATGTTTTCTTCTCGGGATAGAGGGGAAAAATTGACAGGGTATTATGAATTTACATTTTTTGTCCTTATAGCCATTCATAATCAGTGATGGCTCTTTTTAAGTAACAGCTAAACATGTAATCATACCTTTAGCTGAATCATAGCAGGAGGGATTGCCATGCTGTTTAATTGAATGTTTGTACATTTTAATATGTATTTTTGACAAAATCATCATATTAACATATACAATAAAAAATTGCCATTAAAATATGAAGTTCACAGAGCAAGCCGTCTATCGCAAAAAAAAAAGTTTTAGAACGTAAAGAATTTAAAATTTTTGTTTCACTTTACTGCGAATACATCAAATTTTGCTCTTATTTTCAACAAGCAAAGCCCATTTGGACAGTCAAATATCTCCTTTAATGACTTTGGAAAGCAAAAATACCTATGCTGTATATTTTAAATCGATTATTTATTGTAGTTGTGTTTTTTAGCAGCACAAAGGCCTAAACACTGATCGGTCCGCCATTTTGGATGTCGAAATTGATCTGCAGGGCACATGATCCTAATTCTCAAATTTTTGCACGCTTGTAAACTGCACACTTGAACCCTTGTTCACTTTAAGTACACACTTCATAGAGGGGCGGAAGGTACAGTACCGGGGACCGGGGCGTATTCAACTCCAGGTCGGCCCCTATAGGATGCTTGCCGCCGGACGGTTCTCAGTGTAACGCTAAAAGAACTCGACCGTCTTCCGGTGTAAACATAAGGCTGCAGTTGGAATAAATTCGCCGAAAACTTCAAAATAGCGACCCATTAAAAAGCCTAAAATTATTAACAGTATATTTACGCACTAGGTTTGTTGATTGTTGTTCTAGACGCTGAGTGCATGAAGTAATGGAAGGGCCACCGCAGCTACCACCTGAACTTTGGGTTTATGTGTTTAGCTATCTTAGCACAGAAGAAAAACACACGGTTCGCTCCTGCTGCAGGCACTTAAAGAAGCTTATCGACCACCCATCCCTATGGAAGGACTACACTGTGGTGATGTCCGAACTTCGCCGCTACACTTACGGCTTCTGGCACACATTGAATTACCGCAAGCTCACCCGGGTGGCTGTGCGACACCTGCGGCGAAAAGAGTGGCGACGTCTGGTAAAGTTCCTCCCGTCGCTCACGGCCATAGTATTTGTAGATGGCGGGCGACAATATAAAGAGAAATACATGGACAACCTTGCCCGATTTCCCAACCTACGTGACCTCGGGGTACGGAACGCTACTTGGGATGAAGCGTTGCTTGGCCACAGCCTAACGGAGCACCTTCAGGAGCGCCTTACACACCT
Source organism: Poecilia mexicana (assembly GCF_051168715.1). Classification (NCBI taxonomy): domain Eukaryota; kingdom Metazoa; phylum Chordata; class Actinopteri; order Cyprinodontiformes; family Poeciliidae; genus Poecilia; species Poecilia mexicana. The sequence continues at coordinate 233,699 of NW_028263391.1, forward strand.
GAGCGTGTGCAACGTACGGCTGCCCAACACTGTGGAGTTCATAAAAACTGTGTCCCAGCTGGTCAACCTGCGCTTCCTCCTTTTCCACCAGCAGAGTGAGGGTTATGGGCTGGACACGGTGAGGCCTGTTCCCCGCAACGACTTCCACGCCATGTTGCTGAAGCTGAAGAAGCTGATCCACCTTTCCTGGGGGATGAAGGGGGAGCCACCAGAACCGCTTCCTGACGACTACTTGAGTCCACCGAATCCAGAACAGCCAGGTATGCCTTCTCCTTATACCTGCTGTCATAGCTTCACAAGTGACAGCCCGAATTATACACTGTAGGTTCAATCCCATAGCGTAAATATACTTATTTAGAGAACAAGCAACATACACAAACGGTCTGCGTCAGAAGGAGCCTTCCTTTGGAACAGACCGTCATATTTTCCCTGTATTTCCATCACAATGTAGTTGTTAGGACACAGGTTCAAAACTACTATATGTAGCTTCATATTTAGCAAACCAGAAATCCACCTTAAGTAAGACTACGTCATGGCCACTGTTGTATTAATTTTCACCAGATAGTTGATGGACAACAATAACAGCCGAGTAGCAGTTTTATAGATTTTCCAGCTTGAAAATATACAAACTATCACTTTGCTCCAGTTATTTCAGTTAATAAAAATTAGAACTCCTTAACCTCTCATGTAATCCAGTCTTAAAGCCATAATCTACACTCCTGGATCTGCTACTTAACGTTTTCCTTTCTGGTGCAGGAATGTCTTCGTATGGTGGCCCGGCACTGACCAGCCTGGAGCTTGTGGACTACCCAGAGACTATCCTCCCTGAAAATGCTCTGAGGAGTCTGACCTCACTGCGGTCTCTTGCTGTCCGCTACAGGTACATCAGAGAAGGGATTGAGTGTCGACTCAGGTCCTGGCTGATCCCACTGCGACAGTTGGAGTCACTCACCATCATTGGTGAGTTCTGCTGCCTTTCAGCATTTTTTACATTCTGTAGTTTGTTTATGCTGATGGATGGTGGATAAATCACAAGTACACAATATTAAAATGTTCTTCAAATACATTTTAATATAAAATATTTAAGATTTTAATATCACATTTTTGTAGCTTGCTGGTCTGGTAATTAGGATGTGAGTTAGCATAGCAGAGAACAAAGCTAATTCTCATTGGGGAATTTTCATCAAACAGCATCAGTCATTCTTCCACTAAAAGTGGAACATAATGATATTTAGAAACATGTAATTAGATTAATCCTAAACTGACTCTTTTCTTTTTTTTCTTCATCAATACTGTTTGAGTTTTACCTCCTTGCACAGTGAGAGTAAACATCAGCAGAGGTCTAGCCAGGTGGTCCCACCCTCAGTGTAACAGAGCTCAGCTGAGTGCCAACAGTTTGTAGTATAAAGACAGCTGGAAGGTCCATTCACTGCTTCATCTGTGTTCCTGGCTGCCATTATATCAGGAAGACTAAAGAACACACCGATTCTGTCAGGTCATTTCACACAAAGAGAGCTAAGCTTGCATCATGCTGTATAAATCCCACCACCAAGGTAAACGTCTCATGTTGATGCAGTGGACTTGTGACATCTGGTCGTCAGCCTTGCTAAAACACATTTGTTGTTTCCTAAAAGCTGTCACTCAGAACAGTTGCAGCCACAACAAGGAGCATGAGGAGTTTGAAGCCTCTGTGCTAGTAGGTGTCCTGGAAGCTGCACCCTTCAGACACCAGAAGCCTCTGCCTAGAAGAGTGCAGCTCAAGTGGAAACAGCCAAAGTGAATCAGGCAAAAGGGAAGTTCTTTAGAATCATGTGCTGATATCATTTTTGGTTAGATACACAAAAACACCGAGCTTATCCAAAATCTGGTACTTTCAATATAGGTTCCAGTAACAAATCCCCGTGAAAGTCCTGTTGATGGGAGAATTTAGAATTTGACGTTTTCATTGAATTTGGCACAATCACTGTGTTGGTTCTGAGAGGAAATGTTCTAATATTTCTGAAGGTGGCAACTCCCTTGCTACATACACAACCACCATCCCACCCAGTGTGACCAGGCTGACACTGCGAGTAGCCATAACTCTGAAAGACATGGACTCCATTGCTCCTAAAGTTCCAGGACTGGAGCACCTGGACATTGAGCAGAACCGTTCTAGTGGAAGCCTGTGCAGACGGATCCCCATGCTATTTCCTCATCTCAAGACTCTTAGGATACGGTGAGTGGCAATATTTGGACACTTGTTACTGGAATGCACACTTCACTAATGTTTAGATTAGATTTAAAGATGAAATCATTATAATATGTTGACTATTGCTACATTAAACCTTATATTCACAGAATGAGGGGAAAAATGTAAGAAATCATAAAATCAATTTTTAAAATTCCTTTGTGTTCAACAGACAACACAGTCATAGACCTTGAAAATATAACATCATATGTTGAAACAGACAATTGGAGGACTTATAAAATTGCCTTTGTGAGCTTTCCATCATGCTATAATGTTTCCCCCATCAAAAACATTCCTGAGCTGTTGCTTTTATTCTTTCATGCATGTTTGAGAAATCTTTGAATCTCCTGTGGCAACCATTCTGAGTGCTTAAATGCTTGCTCTCATAAAACTGTGCCTATGAGGTGAGAATGAGCTTAGTGGAAATTTTATAGCAACTGAAGATAACAGTACTTGCTATAAAATGGCATTATGTTCTTGGAAATACACAATACTGCCCCTTTAAGAATTTTGACGTGCAGCAGAAAACTATAACATAACTTTTCCTCATGAATATTTCCATTACAATCTTCTTAACTGTGACATTTGATGACATCCATCCATTATCATACATGCTTGTCCCTAGTAGAGTCCCCAGAGGTGCTGTTCCTATCTCCAGCGGTTAATGGATGAGAGATGGGTCACCCTGGACACGTTGCCAGACCATCACATGTTGATGATGACATAGAAAAATCTAAATCTTCCTGTGATAAAAACAACCATGCGGATCGCTATCAAAGAAACAATACCAACGGAGCAACAATTATCAAGGCCCCTATGATGCAGTATCTGCCTTAATCACTATCCCATGTCATTGTGGACGACCTATGACCTTTCAATGCTGTGATTTGTGCTTTGACCCACAATTCAGTGCCTCTCACTGTTTTAGATGTGATCTGAACAATCCCTAAACATGAACAGCTCTGTTTATTTTCTTCAACCTTTAACAAGTTCCTCATGTTCTCATCTGCAGATTTTTCCGCCGGGAGCCAGAGAAAGATCTCCTTAGTCTCCACAAACTGCGACACCTGGTGCAGCTGGAACTCCTGGTTGAGCGCTCCTTCATTCTGAGGGATTACCTGAACGGCCACCCGTGGCCCAGCCCCTGTGTGCAGGAGCTCATCAATGAGCTTCGGGATCTGTCAGAGAACAGGATCACAGTCATCACCACAATGCGCCAGAGAAACCTTCTAAGAGAGTGTGACTGTTTGTGGGAGGGGGACTGATCTGCTTTACATAGGGCAAGACAAGAAGGTACACGGTTCATAAGTGCAATGCTCAAAGACAGTCAAAAAAAAGTTCAGAGGTTAAAGCTGCAGTGGTTGCCAATTTTCCTAAAATGAAACATTTGGATTCTGTATGTACGCATTTCTTAATAAATTGACATTCATATCAATGGCTGAGGATTCATAGTGACCTTTTAGCTGGTTAAATACCGGCTCTAACAGATTTCTGAGACTGTCAGAAAAGTCAAGTGGTATGCTTCAAGAGACAGTTCTGGGACTCAAACTCTAAAATCCACAGCTTTCCCATATGAAACAACGCAGCAGTCTACCTGTGTGTTGCAGAATTCTTGTGTATAAAAACCTGGGATAGGTTTTCCTAAATGTTCACAGGTTTTAGAGTACACATTTACCCATAAAGACTCATTTGATACAAAACAAGAAGCAGAACTTAAATTATGCAGAGGTGGGAACTCTAGTCACATGACTTGGACTTGAGTCAATTAATATTAAGACTTTAGACTTGACTTGAAAAAATGTTCAGACTTGGATTTGAACCTGTTTACTTGAAAAGACTTGATATTTTACCCAAAATATAAAGTGTAACACATATTTATAAAGTGACCCACTAATTCATTACACTCAGTCATAACATGTTTTTCCAAGCCACATATAGACACATGAGCGCCAAGATGCTGGCACCGGTGTGCAGCTGCGGCAGAGACCTGCTGCTGTGCAGAACTTTACAGGTGTTACAATCATGGCAGCAAAGAACTTCACACAGTTCCTTCCCCCAAAATGGCCGATTAATGCTGTTGGATGCAGGTAGTGTTAGCTACATGATGGCTAGCTAATGCTATTATATCACATTAAGCTTGTTAAGAATAGGCTACTAGTATTGTTTATCTATGTTCAAAAGTGGGTAGTACTGTTTACATTTACTTGTAACGTTTTGGGAGAAAAAGGTACTTTTCAGAGTAGTTTTACTGCACTGTACTTTTTTCTTTTACTTGAGTAATATTGCTAGTCTTGAGTAGATTGATTTTGCATTTAAAAAGATTTCAGAGATTGAAAATAGTACATTTCTGCAACATATGAGCTAATGCTTATGTAAATTTGAGCATAACATTTTATACGTCACTGTTTATTTTGCAATAAGCATATCCTATTTGAAAAGTTACACAAAGATTTGTTTATGCATTTATATTAAAGCAAATGCTTTAATATAAATGCATAAACCCCCCCACCCACAAAAAAAAAAGCCAATGCCCCCCCCACTCTGCCTGCTATCCTCTTCTGGAGCTGGGGCTGCATATCAGAAAGCAGGTTCTGTACCTGAAGTCAGGGAAGAGAGTTTCTCTCTGTCCCCATCATCATGCTGAACCGGGTCCAGATGCATCAGAGGATGGAGGGTGTATTTGAAGACATCTACATCAGGCAATTGTATTGACAATAGATTGTTTACTGCAGTCAGCGCATTAGGTCTACTGTTTTTTTATACTTTGTGTTCAGCTGCACATTTTATCAATATTTGAAATAAATATGGATTTATTTACATTTAACATATGATTGCAACATGTTATAAGAAGGGCGGGGGGGAGACTCAAAAGGACTTGAACTTCCAAGTTTCAGACTCGGGACTTGAAGATAAAGACTTGAGACTTGCAAAACCCCGACTTGGTCCCACCTCTATTATGCAAAAATCAACCCTTGAGTCGTGTCATCTTATTCCCTAATCAAAAACAAACCTGGAGTGTTTCTTTCTCTGCACTGCAGTCTTCAGCTCAGCTTCTGCCTCGCAGATCAGCCCTCCCCTGCCGCTCCCCCGCTCAGCGCCTCAGACTAGCGGCCGCAGCAATTAGCCAACAGCTGGTGGAGCTAAAAGTTTGCTCTTTCTGTCATAAGAGCTAGTTCTCAGCCCAACGCTCCTAGGAATGTTTTAAACGGCATAATTGAGAAACGTTGTGCTGAAGTGTCTGAAAGACCAGGAGCTTCTTAAAGAAATATACACCCAATTTCAAAGCACTAAATATTTTTTAAAAAGTAATTTCTTTTAAGTATTTGTTTTTATAGCTGAAGGTAATTTGGTTACTAGAATAAAATGGCACTAAGTGTATTTTATTCAAATACATACATACATAATACTTCCCCTTTAAAAACTGGACACATTTGGTTTTTCATTACTTTCAGATTCAATGTTTTATGAATACACCTAACTGTTCTATGCAACTAGGGAAACCTGGAGAATTAGTGCTGCATCAAAAACATTTTTCCTCCCACTGTAAGATGGATATAAGAGGTTGCACAACCTTCAATGTATCTTCGGCTTTTAAGAGAAGTTTTACATTTCATGGAGTAAAATTACATTTATTTTCACATTTTTATTCCACTCTATTCTCATTCAGATATTTAATAAGACTACACTCAGCCATTCCTGGCGTCAATACCATTGACCATTAATCGAGAATGGATTTTATTTCAAGTCAGTTAATAAAAGCAACATGGGTCATGTATTTGTGTTTTTGTAGGTGTAAATAACTATAAATTCAGAATGCATTTTAATTTTTACAACAAATTTTGAACATTGTGATTTTCTCTAAATATGGGCATGAGCATGAAAAACAATATACATTTATCCTTAGGATTTCTCTCAGCTCAAACAATCTCTAACCCATTTGATGTTAGGAACTTCTCACCATATTTTAAACCTCTGAAAACCTTTTTCATGTTGATCCACGTGGAAAAACAATGAGGTAGACATTGGACATGCCAGAAAATTGAGAGCAACTATAATTTGTACAATGAACACGGCCTTTATATGGTGCAGCTTAACCAAACATAACAGAACACTACAAGGACAGAAACTTTAAAGATAGGATCGCATTTGATATGCAATCTAATAATGTTCTTATGCAAGTCCTCTGTAGTGTTTAGCAAGTTGTATTGTTTTGACTGTAGGTTTCATGAAAAGCCTCCCTAAGACATTTTCTTGAGATTAGGATTGAAGTAATAGGAAGGTCTCCTGTGTTCCAGGTGAGCCTCAGAACTCCAGGAGCAACGATAGCGGCTCCAGAGATCTGATGCTGATCTCTTGTTTCTGCCCATAGACTCCATGCTCCACCTTCATGCCCTCCTTTGTGCACTTGGCTGATTCTGACATGAGCTGCCTGCAGGCTCCAACTAGGCTTGAGAAAAGCTGAGCCCCCAGCCAAGGCTCACATCTGTCTTTGTACTGCATTCTTCTATTGGCCAGTGGCTCACCAACCAGGGAGTCTTGGGGAACCAGTAAAATACTCCCAGGAAGGTCGAGAACTGACACAGTGTGTCTGTCTTTTCGAAAAACTTTAGTGGACATGAACTTGTTGGCTGTTGAGAAAAATATGGAAACGATAGGAGTGAGTACATTTAAACAGCAAGTTAAAGTAAATTGAGACATTTTTAGTGGTACATTGATAAGTTGGTATATTAATTAATTCTGTTATAAACTTGATGTTTTTAACATTTAACCAATTGAAATGTACTTTTATATCAATAAGAAGAAATAAATGGACTCACTTAATGAGGGAAAAAGTCTGGATGAAACCTGGACTTGTTTAAGGCAACTGTCAACATTTCTAAGTTTCATTGGTTACACTTGAGGCAAGAAGACTGTCAGTGACAATCCAAAATTATATATAATATTCTTTATATAGCTCTATAAATAATGTTAATTTAAATAAAATCTATAGACATTTATTTAAGTCAAAAAGTAACAACTGATGTATCTCATTCCTATGAAAAAAGGTGAATTTGAAAGATATCTCACCCATCTCAAGTGTGACCTCCTCTGTAGCTCCTTGAAAGAAGCACACGTATACAACCAACCCCTGTTCAATCTAAAGAGAGACACAATGATCATTTCTGATAAAAAAAATACTGCATCTTATAAAACTGAAACAAGAAGAAAAACAAGTTTGTTTATGCATTTGGTAAACACTTATCCAAACAAACTTACTAATTGGGATGTAACAGTATAGGCAATATTTAAGCTAACAGGAAAACTACAGGTCAGGTTCTGTCAGAAGTGAGGCGTAGAGGGAAGCACAGGGTAGGAGATGCTCTCCGAAGAACTGGGTCTTCAATAGTTTCTTTGAGTTCTACAACACTGTGAAACAAAACATGAAGTGTCTGGATTGTGTTGAGCTTAGCTCTACACTGCTACTCAACAGGAGTGACTAAGTTTGTAACATAAGCTTCTGTGAGGCACAAGCTAAATTCTCTGCAGGCAGCTATGACCAGCAGGGTGATGTGTGCCACTGGTCTCCAGGCAGTCAAGGTGGGAGACCATTAAATATTAATAAACATTATAAATGTTATATAGATAATATTTCTAAATTTATATAAATGATGGATCTATGAATACGTAGACCCATCATTGAATGCTGGGTCCTACAATATGTTGCCGCCAACAGTTTAGGGAATGATTTGAATGTGGCAGCAGAGTGATTGAAGCACCATAATGCATGAGCTGCATAGACTTGTTTCAACCATTTTAAAGTACAAACTGGATCCATTAGCATCATCTTTCAATGCAATGAAGTAAGAACGAGAGAAAATAATAGAGCAGAATTTCTTGACTTTGGGACCAGAAACTAGCTTCTACACAACCAAGTAAATAAGGTGGCCTGAAGTAACTGTTATTTTCTTAGCATAGCTAACTTTTTTCCATATTGTGTAGTTTTTCTAATGAGAGAGAGCTAATGAGAAGCACTGTTAGAAGGGAAATGCATTAAAGACCAGAGGATTTTGGTAGGACAGGTCAGACCATGGACCTATATAAAGAATAGACGCCTCATGGACCGCTCTTGCCTGTTGTCGCTGAGTGATGTTGGGCCGCCATCTTGGAGCGGTCCACCACTCCACTCAGCGTTATATGTATATGTATATATACAATGAAGTATCAGCACATTTATAACACACTATTGTCCTGGAGATACTACTACTACTACTAATAATAATAATAATAGGAAGAAGAAGAACAGGAAGAAGAAGAAGAAGAAGAAGAAGAATGCATTTTATTTGACAGCGCCTTTCAAAACACGAAAGGACAAGTTTTTCAACAGAGGCAGTATACATTTTTAAGTCAGTTTCTTGAAAATTATTAAAAGAGGAGATTTTTTCACTCCATTTCATCTTGTGGACATAATATTTTGCTAGGATTACAATAAGATTAACTATATATTCTTCATCTGAAGAAAAAGTTGAGTTGTTAAAGATGAGTAAAATATGTAAATTTGATAAAACAATATTTTTTCAAATTTTTATCCAGATCAGAACAGAGCTATTTACTAACATCTAGTGATGCGAAAAGATATGAGACCTTGATATTCCTTCTGCTTTGCTTAATAGTACTTTACCATAAATAGTTAAATCCCTAGCTAACCAACTGTTACATTTCTTTTTAACAGATTCACAAACAGGAGTAAAGGAGTAAAATTACCCATGTTACTGTGGTCAGTGGAGATTTTAATTCCTAAGTAAGTTACGGTGTTTTGTTACAGGGATATTACACATTTCAGTAACAGCGGTTGCATGTAAGGGAATGATTTCACATTTTTTAGATTGAGTTTTAACCCTGAAGTGCTAGAGAATTTAGCTATAACAGACAGAGCTACAGGAATTTCATTAGAATTTTTTAAAAACACTGTTGTATTGTCAGGAAGTTGTGAAATTTTAAGTACTTAATCAAATATTTTAATTCCCTCAAATGAGCTCTGTCTAATTAAATAGTTTAAAATTTGGCCAACAAGCAGAAAAATGTAAGGGGAGGCCGGACATTCCTGACGAACCCCTTTATTGATATTAAATCGGCTAGATGTGTCTTAAAGGCTTTAATGAAAAAGTTACCAAAGTTAAAAAAGGACAATGTGTCAAAAATGAAGTTGTGACTAACTGTATCAAAGGCCTTTTGATAATCTAAAAACAGAATAATTGGGTCACCAGGGATAAGATCTTTATAATCAACTAAGTCTAACACTAATCGAATAAATGTTGCCTCCAGGCATGAAGCCGTTTTGAGATTCATGTATAATATCATTTAACCATTTTTCAGTCTTTTAGCTAAAATGGAGGCCAACATTTTATAGTCATTACTTAACAGAGTGATGCCGTGCCAATTATGTATTATTAAAGGGTCTCTATTTAGTTTAGGGATCAAAGTGATAGAAGTTTTTCATTGTGAATGGATTCATTATAAAGTGCGAGAAGAAATTCTGAAGTTTCAGCCGAGAATTTCTGGTAAAATTCTGACGTCAAACCATCATTGCCTTGTTAGATTTCAGGTTACTGATGCTCCATTTTATCTCCTCAATACAGAGTATTTCATCACAATCCTCTTTTAAAGATTCATTAGCTTTGTACACTTCTACTAAAGAGTTTAATATATCTGTGCTATTTATACAGTTATCATTTTTATAGAGATCTCTAAAAAATTTGATATATATTTTGAAATTACTGAATAATCTTCTATTACAGAATTATCTATATTTAATTTGGATACTGATTTCCTTTCAAAATTTCTTTTTTCCATGTTAAAAAAGTATTTGATATTTTTTTCACCCTCCTCAATCCATTTTAATCTGGACCAAATAAAAGCGCCACATGCTTTTTCTTTATATATCTCATTTAACTCTTCTTGATGTTAACACAACTGTGTTACAACTTCGTCATCTAGTAGTAATGCCTGAGATAGATCTGATTAATTGCTCTAGCTTTTCTTTTTTATGCAGTTTATTCTTTTGCTAAATTGGATTGCATACCTGATAATTCCCAATATTTTCCAAATTGGTTATTATAGTGATTGTCCAGGACTGTTTGATTAGTTTTTGAATGAATGATGTAAATTCTATGTTATTTAATAATGAGTTGTTAAGTTTCCAGTGGTTATACACTCTCCTTAATAGAAAGATTTAATTTTAAACAAATGGTTTTGTGATCAGTTAAAACTGCAGGGCAAATTTTAACCTCCGTTACTTGACTCTCCATGTCCTCTGAAATAAGCCATAAGTCAATTCTAGATTGAGTTGAAAAGCTTTTGTTATTCCAGGTGTATTGTAAGTCAGTAGGATGATGATGTCTCCAAATGTCTAATAAATTTAACCGGTTAGAGAAGTTCATAAGATGGTTCTATCCGTTTCTAAATCTAGAGGGATGCCGATCCAGTTTATTGGAAAAGACCTTATTAAAATCTCCCCCTAAAATAACCTTTGCTGATGGAAACTTAGTACCAAGAAAAAACATGGTGTCCTCCAGCTCTTTTAAGAAAATAACATTTAAAGAATCAGAATTCTAACCATAAATATTGCCCAGCAAAAAGATGTAAGAGTGAAATTCAACCACTAAGAAAATCCAATGACCCTTATTGTCAGATGTAACATCTAAAACTTTACCTTTGAAGTTATCTTTTATCTGTACCCTGCCTCTCGCCTGGAACATTAGCTGGAGAGAGGCAGCAGCACCTCTCAGGTTCTGCAGCCCAGGACAACTGTACTATGTTCCACAATTCCTCTGTATTTCTTGGTTTTGCCTCATGAACAGCATTTTTTTTAATCTCAGTCCACAAGTTTTCTATGGGATTAAGGTCCGGGGATTGTGCTGGCCACGCCATTACTTGAATTCTGTTTGTCTGATGACTTTGCTTGATTGCTGGTGTGTTTGGGGTCATTGTCTTGTTGAAACATCCATTTCAAGGACATTTCCTCTTCAGCATACAGCAATATGACTTCTTCCAGTATTCTGGTGAAGTCAAACTGGTCCATGAATCTCTAGTATGTGATAAATGGGACCAACACCATAGTATGAGAAACTTCCCCATATCATGATGCTTCAACCACCATGCTTTATCGTCTTCAGTGTGTACTGTGGCTTGAATTCAGAGTTTGCAGGATGTCTGACAAACTGTCTGTGGCCCTTAGAACCAAAAAGAACAATTTTACTTTCATCAGTCCACAAAATATTACGCCAATTCTTTTTAGGCCAGTCAATATATTCTTTGGAAAACTGTAGCTGCTTCAGCACAACATTTTTTAACAATGACTTTGCGGGGGCTTCTTGCTGGTAGCTTGTTATTCTCCGATTCATTGGAATAGTTGTTTTTCTTTTTCTTCCTCAACTTTCTGGTTTTGGCCGCCATTTTAAAGCATTTGATACCATTTTAGCTGAATCATTTTCTACACTTCTTTATAGGTTTTTCCCTCTTTTGTTAAGTTTTTGATCAAAGAACGCTCTTCTCCTGAACAGACACACGTTACTCTGTTTTTCAAGAACAAATGCACAACCAGCAGCATCAGTTACCGTATTTTCCGCACTATAAGGCGCACCGGATTATAAGGCGCACCTTCACTGAATGGCCTATTTTAGGACTTTTTTCATACATTAGGCGCACTGCATTATAAGGCGCATAGAATAGACGCTTCATACTCTATTATTACACATCCACATTAATAAAGAAATGGTCCCCGAGTACTTTATATAGTAGGCTGGCCCAGCCGTTGTTTCACTCACGGTGTTGGTGTTGCGATATTATGCCCAACTGCTTTCTGGGTAACACAGACCAACCGACACGCTGCCGCTGCAGTCTCTGTCTCTCTTCCCCTGCCCCTCCCCCCCTTTAAATGTATTATCAAACTTTATTAACAAACCAGTGTTCTGACAACTATCCCAGCATGCACCGCGCACTACTTCTTCTACGGGGGAAAAAGAAGTTGGCGGCTGCTTACCGTAGTGGACCAACTACGTAAGCAGCCTACTGCATGTCTGTGTAAACATGACGTCTTTCATTTCGATCTGAGTTAATTAGCGTAGCATTTCTGCCGGATTTTCACAACATATCAGCCACGACAATGGACAGGGGAACCAACAAGTTCATGTCATCTTTTTTGGACGACATCAAGGTGTTTGAGCCACTGGATGCCTCCAACATTGTGCGCGTCACAGCTAAAAGCTACCGACAGATGAGGAAAACAGCAGATCCTCACACCCTCAGCATAAATATAGCTGTGGACAAGATCACTGATGCCTATTGTTCTTGCAAAGCTGGGTAAGTCGGCATTCATGGTTTTGATGGTCCACAATGTACATTAGCATATGTTTACTACTGTAGCTTGTGTTTGTGAGACGGTCACGCACGTGGTAGCTGCACTGTGACCTAAAATGGGCATTAGCCAATGAAACGCGGCCCCTGTGGTAAGGTCCGTTGCTGGACCTGTTGTGGCTCAATATTGGTCCATATATAAGGCGCACCGGATTATAAGGCGCACTGTCGGCTTTTGAGGAAATTGAAGGTTTTTAGGTGCGTCTTATAGTGCGGAAAATACGGTACTTTCATCCTTAAATAAGGGTCACCTATTTAACACCTGTTTTTTTTTCACAAAACCAATGACCTCACTAATTGAACTCAGCACTTCTGTTTTTTGGAACACACTCCTTTCAGTAAATGATTCAGTTTCACAGAATGAGCAGAATGCATATCATGCCTGTTGGGTCTGTAGGTTTTCTATATGTTTACTAAACCTTCTAAAGACTTAATGTAATGTAAAAGTTGAAATTCAAACAAAAACAGTGATTTATCTGGCTAGTGATGTGGGACTGCTATTATTTATAACACAACTGTGCTATAAATAATATAAATATATTATTTATAACACAGTCCATAAATAACTGTTATAAATAATATAACTGTAATAAATAAATGATTATTTAAATATTTATAATTAAATTATGATAAATAATTATTTAATTATTTATAATTAAATAATTATAAAAATATTTATAATACCGAATAATATATATTTTTTAATATATATTTGTATATGCACACACACACACACACACACACACATATATATATTTTCATGTTTTCCGGCCAAGGAGTTCTCATGTGAAGTGTTTGGGTATTAAGGCAGTTTATGTAATAAAATAAAACTAATTTAGTCTGTTGCATTTTTTTCACACATCGTTTATGCTCTCCATAGCAAAATTTATATTATACAAATATTTTTTTTCCTGAAAAAAAGAAGAGTAAGAGCAATATGTAGCTAATGTTAGACAATGACATGTTTATCAGGTTATTGACTTTTCCTTTTAATTTTTAGATATTTTATTGTAATTAAGTTTTTGTCTTCTTGTACTGAAAAGGGAAACATGCATAAAACTATGGAGTTGTGTATGTATAAAGGTGTGTGTGTGTTCATCAATGCCAATATAAAAACAGTGTATCAAATGTCAACATATGGTAAGCATATCTGAAGCCATTACAAAATCTCTCACTCACCTGGACCCAATCAGCATCAGCACCATCTACCGCTGGTCTGACCTTAACCCTCGCCTGGCTGCACTGCTGGATAATGGTCCGGGCCTGAAGTCTTTTCAATTTCTGACACACAGGTGGACTGTTGATAGACACACATGCAAAGGAAAGCTGTGTAAAGATGACTTAACATTAAAAAAGTGCAAAATACAGCAAAAGAATAGTTTTGTATGTTACCCTTCAACCTTGGAAGGTAGTTGAGCTTCATGTACCACTGCAGAGTTGGCGATGGTGAAAACAGGCCAGGGTTTGGAGCTTGGGGCCACGACTGGCTCTAGACCAGAGCTGGAACTCCCTTGAAGGAAACTGTCTCCCTGCGTACCTCTCTTCCTCTTTACAGACCGCTGGTCTAGCTGCTGGCTCTGGGAATCTCTGGGTTTTTTGGTCTTTTGTCCATGATTGTTATTTTGAGTTTGAGTTTGTTCAGAAGGAGGATGTGGCTCTACGAGGGATGGGCCAGCTGTACTCTGCTCTTTGATGAAATGATGCACATTAATAATGTTTTCAGAGCTAATTGTTCCTTTGGGATCATCAGGTTGAGCTGGCTGCTTTGACAGACTCTGGCTACTGGATTGAACATCACAGCTCCTGAATGTTTCAGACTGTACAGTGGTCATTTTGTTCGGCCACATCCTGGCAACAAGGGTCGAGTTGGGAATCCTGGGTTGGAGAATGATAGATGCTTTGTTCTGAAGTTGACAAGGGGTTTTCAGATGGATAAGAATGGGAATTCTTGGCTGTGGATTGGTGGAGAGCATACTGGAGCTCACAGGGAATGGCGGTGTCTCCACAGCCTGGATTAGGAGGCAAAACAAAAGTATCACCTCCATGATCATACATTAAGTTTGCTCTAATGACAGGTTTTAAAACCTAATAAAATCAGATGTTCCTTACGAGTTAGGTCAAGAACATGGAAAAGATTACCAGCTCAAACTACTGTATGTATTAGAACCTGTTAAACCTGATTATAGACAGGATATCCAGCAAGAGAATGTTGTTAGCGCAACTCATTACAGTTTGAAACTTGCAATGACAAGCTTTCACAATGCCATACCATATGCACCAAGAAATAGTGTTTAACAAAGACTCTGACACTGAACCATTTATGAGAATGAAAGTCACTGACAAACACTTTAATTTGTTTAACTCTGGCTCCTCAAAAAAAAAGATTTTATGTAAAATTGACCTTTTGTGAACCCTATATAATTTTATAATGTTATTCCTTTGTAAAAAAAACAAACAAAAAAAAAACAGAGTGTTGATTTCATTCTTTCATGCATGTTTGACAAACCCTTCAATCTCCTGTGGCAACCATTTGGGGAGCCTAAACACTTGTTCTCACAAAGCTTCACTTATTTCCACAAAGCTCTTCCTTAAAGCTGCAGTTTCCAAACTACTGAGGTTCTGTGTCACAGAGCACCTCCCCTTCCCCACTCAGTTCCACCAGCTGTTTGCTAACTGGGGCAGCCTGCGAGTGCTGAGCTCATTATACACCTGGTGTATGTTACTGGAAGACTTTGAGGGAAGAAAACAAGAATACATTTACACTGTTATAAAAGCTGCACACAGACTGCTTTTCATTGTGTCAAAGTGTCATTTTGTCAGTGTTGTCCCATGAAAATATATACTTAAATATCTGCAGAAATATGAAGGGTGCACTCACTTTTGTGATATGTATATATGTATAAAACTAGCCAGTGCAGAGAATGCAAATGTGCTCAAGTTTTTGACACTACAATAGACCTCACACACAGCTCACCATGGCCCTTAAATATGATGCCAAAGAAGCCCCTATTTTTCGTGGGGAAGTAACTGACAAATGCTCTTTTCTTGAATGGGTCAAGCTGATGTCAATGTATTTGAAAAAGAAGAATGTTAGCATTACAGATCAGCCTGGTGAGATTATGGACAAGTTAATGCAGTGGTTCTTAACCTTTTTTGAGGCACCGAACCCTTCTCATTCCCCCCCGCAGACACACAAAATACTTTACGGTATTCTGATTTAGTAATGTAATTATATTAGCTGCGTTACCACCCCCACGCCACTAGAGGCAGTAGCAACCCCGAAAAGATGCGACTAAGGAGCAGATTTAGACTATGGGCCCTTTCCACCTCAGCTTCCGCGTTCGGGGTAAAGCGGCTCGATTGTTTCCGATCCAATACAAATATCATTTACATTAGGTGCTTTCAGGGCTTGGCCAAGGTTTGTACATCGATCTGAAGCCCCAACAAGTCAGCTGGAGAAAGGTTTTAAGATGTTCGCCTCGTTATACATTCACTGACACGAAGGTGAGTTTTACTTAGACTTTGTGGCTAACATTAACGTTAGCTTATGCTAGTAGGCAATATTCTCGGACATTATTCTTGTAAAATGTGCTATTTAAGTATCTAAACATTCTAACGGACAATGTTTTTATCTTATTTTCAAGTATATTATGTGTGTTTATTGTCGTTACTGTCACAGACTAACGGGGAGGTTCCGGTTCGGGCTTTTTACTTCCGAAGCCTGACGGAGCTCAACAAGCCTCATAGCTTAACAGTAGCGCAGCTCTGGTGTCAGAGATCTGGTTCAGCTGTTCAGGTTCAAAGTTGCTGCTTTTAGAAAAATATGACCGTGTTGCTTCATGTCTCTGTGTTATTTCGTTTTATTACCTTTGCATGTTTCTTGTTCAGAGCTCAGATAGGACGGTGTTTACAGCAGTATGTTCAGGCGGATCAGTTGCTCGGCTGTCTGGCTCTGGTCTGCTCTCTCGTTCCCATAAACTCTTTCAGGCTGAATATAGAAGTGATTCCATGGAAATAACTCAGGGAGGCTCCTTTATTTACCATCCGTGTCCCCGGTAGTTTTAGGCTGATCCGGAGTGAAGTGAAGGCTGCAAACTTTGCTGTGCGGCGTTAGCTGGTAGCGACAGATATTTACAAGCCATCTTCTTAATTCAGGATCGCTTGGAAATTAACGAAAACTTAAAAGCCCATTATATTAGGAAGACAACAATGTTAATAGTATTGTTTTTTTGCATCTGAAATACGACTTAGTCTTTTCTACCAGTCATGGTAACTCAAAGCGGAAAAAAGTGAGCCGCATTGGCTCCTGGAGATGTGACGTCAACGCCTTAGGTGCAAAGAGTCCATTGAATTTGGTAAAAACTGAGCTTTGCTGACGTAAAGTCAGAAGGCATCAGTCTGTGCATGTTATCTGCAGGATAATTTCATTCCCACTGAACAAGAAAAAGCGGAGTTGGGTCAGCAGATTAATTCGTAACCAGGGCCGTTCAGAGATCTTTGGAGGAGCAGGAGCTCAAAGTTAACAAGGGGCACACTGAACAAGATCTTAAAACACCGTACAACAACATAGCAACAACCTATATTAATCACTGCCATCATGTGGGGACAATGCAAAGCAAATGTAGTCTATTTTCCCCAACAGGTATAGTGTTACTGTTTCTGCTGCTGACAGAGCTGAAGGGTCAAAGGTTATGAAGTTATGAAATAAGCAAATTTGCTGCCATTTTACTAATTAAGTCATAATAAAACCTATTTAACCTCTACAACAACTTGGCTGCAGACTGCATTATAGATCTAAAAAGCTCAAAGGGGTTAACTCTATAATTTTTTTATGTTAGCACCTCTGAGATCTAGAATTGTAAGACTGGGATATCAAGGCAAAGAAAACTCAGTAGCTGCTGATAGGGGCCATTCATGGGCCCCTAGAAATGGTTGAATTGTAAACGGAGACCATAGATCTAAAGCTGTAGCATTCATTTATAGAGAATGACAATGTTATTAAATTCTGTTTAATGCATTTAGCTGAGAAAATGCATTAAATAATGTTCTGTCTAAGGTCCCATATTACCTTGGGCCGGCCCTGCATGAACCGCTGCTGCGATGTGCATCTCTGGAATCTGCCTGGAATCCCCCAGAACCCCCTATGTCAGTCTTTGGGGACATTTTGATTCATTTAATTGTGGCATGTTTGGCTTTATGCTGCGGTTCTAATCTTTGCTACAGTATTTTTCGCTGATGTTTATTTTGTGAACTCTAATTGCTATGGGCTGAATCTTCCTTTAACACTTGAGGTTCTGCAATAACTTCTATTTACAGCTGCTCACCTGCAGCCCAGATCCCGTCAGCAGCAGCTTTAACCGCCTGGTAATGTTAAGGAGAAGCAGAGCAAACAGAGAGCAGGTGGTACTGGGACTTTGAGGTGCGTCGCGACTTGCGGTGACAGTCGCAGTATCATGTCTTATATTAGGATGTCTGATATAAAGACAGACATTCTTTATATCTGTCGGTGGGACCAACTCAGACTGCCTGTAGAGAACCGGGCATTTAGCAGCCTGATTAAGTTAAAGTCGGAAGTTTTCTCTGCAGCTGAAGCATTTCTATGTTTAGAGGCAAGGCGAGTTTTTTCCAGCTATTGTGAGGACAATTATGAAAATAATTGTGGCCTCTACACAGAGGCCCCCGCTTGCAACTTACTTGCAACTTATATAAGTTGCAAGTAAGTTGCAACTTATATAAGTTGCAACTTACTTATATAAGTAGCAGCACAAAGGTGAGCTGCATAATTGTGGAGCGTTTTGGATCTGGTGGAGAACATCGCCAATAGAAGATTCATAGGGAGTGATTATTCAGAGACCATATTGATCTGCTGGGAAATGATGGTTTATTATTCTTTAGATTAATCCAGACTGATCATCCTGAAGCTCTGAGCAAAACTTAAAGAAGGAGCCGTGGGATACCGGTACCGGTGCAACTGGAGCTATCGACAGGTCGAGACAGTCATCTTTCAGTTGAGTCATGCCAGTTTTGTGAATGCGCCTTTATGGACAGACAGCATCTCCATTCTATACATTTGCAAGTTATACACAAATTCCTCCATTTAATAAAAAGTCCACACCCCCTTCTCACTGCAAAGAAATCTATGGCACTGTGTCTTTCTTTAAATCCTGGCTGAACGCTAAAAATGCTCTGTTGTTTGAACAGCTCTTTTTTTTTTTAGTCTATTTGGAAGTTCCATCCATCTTCTTTACACCCTTGTCCCTTGGTGGGGTCGGGAGGGTTGCTGGTGCCTATCTCCAGCTAATGTTCTGGGTGAGAGGCAGGTAACCCTGGACAGGGCAACACAACCATGCACACACACCTAGGGGCCAATTAACCTGACAGTCATGTTTTTGGACTGTGGGAGGAAACCGGAGTACCCGGAGAAAACCCACGCATGCACAGGGAGAACATGCAAACTCCATGCAGAAAGACTGGGGCCGGGAATCGAACCCACAACCTTCTTGCTGCAAGGCAACAGCTCTACCAACTGCGCCACTGTGCAGCCCTATTTGGAAGTTTTTCTTTAAGATTTTTTCTTTTTGTTTTTTGTGCCTGGAAAGCACATTTTAAGTAAAATATATAATAACCATTATAATAAATACTTACACTGCTAAAAGCAAGGATCATTGGCAAGGTTACTGCTTTGTGTGGTGACAGCCTTCCTGGTATTTGTAATTTACATATGTATTTATGGGTGGCAGCAGGGCTGACCAGAAGCTGCACTCTATTTCCCACAAATTAGGATTTATAAAGGAAAAGTGTGCAGGTATGTGCTTAGGCATGGTTGTATACATCTGATTATTTTTGGGCACCGGATTTTCACAATTTGTCCGTACACCAGTTTTTAGTGTGAACACTGCACACTCTTTTATACATGAAGCCCCAGAACAGGAGAAGCAGCAAAGAATCCTGGGTAACACTTTATTTGAAGGGGGGAGAATAAGACTGACATGACACTGTCATAAACATGAATAAGTCTTCATGAATATTTATGACTGTTGTCATAGTGTCATTCTGTAAATCATGACACTTTTAATACAAAGTTGACATTATTCAAAATGTCTTTGTTATGACAACTTGACATTAACCAAGACAACATCGTTGTCATGACAACTTGACATTCACCAAGAAATTATAATGCAATAACAGGGGCATTTATTGGCTTATATCTTTATAAGACAGCTTTAACAAGTCATGAACATTTCCAGTTACCTCAAGTAAGGTCAACTTTACTTGAGGTAACTGGAAATGTTCATGACTCTGTCATTAAAGTGATAGATTAATGACATTCAATGACATCTTCATTACTAGTTTACTGTGATACACTTTAACAGAGGAGGATAATGTCAGAATTATAATGGTCTCATGACAGCAAAAGGTATGTGTAACAAAAAGTGACTTGTTAATGATGTCTTATAAGGATAACATTTTAAAATGCACCTGTTATTGCATTCATGACAAGTTATAATACCTTGCTTAATGTCAAGTTGTCATGACAACGACGTTGTCTTGGATAATGTCACGTTGTCATAACGAAGACATTTTGAATAATGTCAACTTTTTATTAAAAGTGTCATGATTTACCGAATGACACTTTATGACAACAGTCATAAATATTCATGTTTATGATGTCATTGAGTGTCATGTCAGTCTTATTCATCCCCGTCAAATAAAGTGTTACCGAATCCTGTGTACTTGTACTATGTAGTTTTCCTGGAAACTTGGAATAAACCAACACAGAACTGCATTTTGGACATTTTTTGAAATTGTGTAAACTAGAAGCTTATATTGTATCAAGTTACATTAACTTTTAGTTTGATTATCTATCTTGAGTTATTTGATTGACATGGTGACTACACTTTTATTTTGTGTTTCTCTCATCACTGTAGCCATTCAGAGACCACTGCCCTGCTGTAGAATTTGTTGCTTGTTTCACTTTTATCAAGGTGAATGAAGAAACCCACCATTGTCTCCACGGACTCCAGTGTATGCTCCTCCTCGACAACCCCATCTATACAGCCACTTTTATTATTATTATCACCGTCATCATATTCATCACCATCACTGTCATCGTCATCGCCATTGTCATCATCATCATCATCACCACTGCAATTATGAAAAAAAGACAGTCAGATGACAGACACAAAACCAAAGTTCAAAGAAATATAATTATAATAATTTTTTCATGTTTACTATTTTTCCAACAAAGTCAATAAAAATCAATTCAGTTTTCATGCATTATTGATTAGCTTTAACATTCATGTATGTTACATTTTTTGTACTTCTGCAAAGTTCAACTCATCTGGAAATTATGTTAAACATAAATATTTTGTCATTAGGTCCTTTAGTGACATTAAGCTGTTTGTGTTACATATGACTGCATGTAATACAAACAGTGTTATATTTCTGTTCAGTAGACTGTATACAGTCTACTGAACAGAAATATAAACGCCCCCATGTCAAATATTGTTGCCATATGGAGTTAACAACTGTAAATGAGTATTTGCTGACATTTTATTGTATATAAGTAATATTTCTCTTGATTTGTGAATAATTTTTAATCCAACTTGTTCTCAGTGAGCATTACTCAGTGAGTTGTTTTTTCACTCAGTGCATGGGTGGGGCATGTCCAGTAGGTGATCAGACAAAATGAGCAACAGCTGGACAATACTTGGAATGGAGACAATAAAAGGCCACCCCAAAATGTCACATTTTGCCACAAGTCATAATGCCTCAGATGTCTCAAGTTATGTCGGAGCGTGCCATTGGCATGTTGGATGTAGGGACGTCCACCAGAGCAGTAGCTGCACGGCTCAATGTCCATTATTGGACTATAGGCCATTTAAGAGTTTGTCTCCAACAGACGGGCACTACTGCAAACTGACCTCATCCTCGTCAGCCATGTGTGACCACTCCAGCACAAGAACGCCACATCCGGCTCATCCATCTGCGGCATCGGCTAAGACCAGTGACACACACAGCTGATGAGACTATCTGTCTGCACAACAGACACATCACACCTCAGACTGTCTGTAACCGCCTAGGAGAAGCCAACCCTGCATGCTCGACAAATTCCTCAACCTGACCCATATCATGTTCAAAGGACTGTCGATCCACTACAAATGGCCATACCACAATGTTAACATTGTGGTATGGCCACAATACTACAATGTCATGGTATCGTGGCCATATGAAGATCAGTAATTACTGGAAATATATTTTGAGTTTCTGTATCTATTGTGTAACCCAAATGTTCATAAAACTCTTATATTTGTCATAGGGTGTTTATATGTTTGTTTAGTGTATGTAGCATGGCTACATACATGACAAGGTCATCTAGTTAATTTTTAAGGGGTGCCAGCCTGGTATCATTCCTGACAGGTAGGTTTTTATTGAGTTAGTTTTTATATAATCGGTCACACAAGAACAATAAACGGTAGTGCATTTTGTCAAATGAATGACAAAAATATATTATTTTCCTTTCACAAAAGACCATCCACATAACGTCATTGTTCAGTTTTGCATTTTAAACATTCATGAACAAAGACAACTCCCTTTCCCACAAAAAATGTCTGTTATTCTTCCCCAAAGTTCACAGGCAGGCAATGGCTCCCGTACAAAACTCTGCCCCATAACAAGAGAGGTAATGTGACGAAAGTATCTCACAAAGAGGCAGAACCAGGTATCTGTTGTTTTTTGTTTTTTTTCTTTTATCATCTACAGAGAAACTTTTGACTCGGTAACGTCACAGGCTTACAAGATCTCCGGTTCAACATGTCAGAGCTGCTGGATCACAGGAGCAAACATATTTTTATTTTGTGTGAATTTTTATCAATCCCATGAGGAAGGTAAACCCAGCGGAACAGAGGTTCAACAAGGAAACACTGTTACTCCTCTGTATTGTATGTATTTGCATGCCAATCTGCTAAGGAGCACTAGCGGATAACGTGTCATTAGCGCATGCAAATAGGGTTTATACTCTTCTTATGTCATATGTATTTTGGTGATAAGCATGGTGGGATAAAGTTGAACAGGAAAAAGAGAGACGTTATTTTTACTAACATTGGTAGCAGAGGATGGTTAGTAACTAGAGTTCAGTCAACGTTTGAAGGAAAGCCTTATGAAAGTTGGAAGAATGAAGTCAACATAAGATCTGGAGAAGAAATAGCAAGCTCTTGGTGTCGCTCTGGCACTGTCTGAAAGAGCGCAATACACCACAACGGAAATTCCAGTAGATCTAAATATAGCCACTGGAATGACCACATTGTTAGCTAAACTAGATGACTTGTTCCTAAAAGAAGAAAAAGAAAGAGACTATGAATCACTCAGATTTGGACCAGATTATAAAAAAAGTGAGCATATCGATGTCAGACTATATGTTAATTTCGAGCAGCTTTACTTGTAAAAAATACAACATGAAGCTACCAGAGGTAGTTTTGTCTTTTAAGCTTTTGGACACCGTGTGTTTAGATATGAAGGACAGACAGTTGGCTCTAATGGCATTCTCTGATGTAACATTTACTTCAATAAAGTTAGCTTTAAAGAGAATATTTGGCCAAAAATAGAATGGACAGCAGAAGGTATTAACCAGGAGTCAGTGTTTGCAATAGAAAAGTACTCATCAGGAAAACTCCATAGCACAGCACACCACAGACCGGTACAAACCCACTGGATAATTATGCACAATGATCAAAATGTGCAATGTGTGTTAAAATTACAGATGACACAACAGACATGTTGTGTCAATATAACTCTATGCACCAAAGAATCATCAACAGATGCAGAAATATTCATGACGGAAGGTTTTAGCTCAGCAATAATAGACACTGTTGGACAGTTTGTGGACAAGAGTGGCTGGACAACTACAGTACTGTTACTAAATAAATGTGTGAAGACTATGAAACAGACAGAAACACAAAGTCACAGGCCCCTCAAGTTTGGAGACTCCATTAAAAAGTTAAAGATACCTGCTAAAATTGGAAACACTTTAAAAATAAAGTAAAATTAAAATTGCACTCACTCTGATAAGCTAGTCGGTGCTACTGAGGAAGAAATACTGACACCGTGTGGCGAGATGAACACAAGTGAAAAGATGAACATTTTGGAGAAACTATAAATAGTTTGGGCATGCCTCTGCTAATAAAATACAGACTTGTGACTAATTCTAGCAAAAACAGACACAGAATGTGACAGTTTTCTGAAAAAGTGAACCAGTGTGAAGTGAGTCAGAAATATTGTAAGATCAAACCAAAACCTGTTGTCGGCTTACCATTAGCATCTACATAATGAAACAGTCGCTGTAAATCTGCATGAACTTGAACCTGGAGTTTCTTATCGGTTTACCTGTTTCAGTGCTGGTTAGTGTCTTAAACACTGAGAGGTCTTCTGAAACAGTCAAACATTTTATCTTTGATTGGATCAGTGCGCATGACATACCACAATAGTTGTTCAGTGACAACGGTCATGAGTTTAATAACGAGGAAGTGAGAGGCATGGCCGAGAACTTTAATACCGAAGTTAAGACAACACCTGCTTACGAGGAGGTACTTGGTACTTTCCATCCTGGTACTTTCCAGGATGGAAAGTACCAGGAGTGGTCAGTGGTCAAGATGGTGCAGTATTTTTTATTAGACAGAGAGGCACCAATTCAGATTTAAGAAAAGCTACTCATGAGCACAGGCTTCTGCCTGTGCTCATGATTACCTGCGATGAGGAGAACAATTAAGGACAACATACAGTCAATATCACTGAAGAGGAAGTAGGAGACACAAATGCAGTAAATCCTGAGAATGAACCTTTGTCTGCTCCGGAAAATGCAGCAACTGAGAGACAGCACATTGGAAACACCATCATAGACACGGGTCAAATTTTAACATTCAGAAATGCAGAGGGTGTCTCACAAAAAGCCAAAGTGCTGGGGCGTGCCGGCAAAGCAAGAAGTATAGCTTGGAGTTGGCTGAGCCTGCAAAAGTGGCTGACAACAGTCACTCAGCTGATTTATCACAGATCTTCACATCCCAACAGTTCTTGATATGGATACACTACACAAAAGGATATTTTTGTGAGTAAGGACATGTCATTTCATGAAGCAAAGGAAAATTAAATAAAAAAACTGGAAACAAAACCACGTCTTTGAAGAAACTGAGGACAATGGAAAAAAGTGTCTCTAGTTGTGCATTCTGAAAGAGGTTGAATATGGAAGGCTTACCAAAAGCAAGGCTTGTTGCACAAGGATTTGCGGAGCTACAATTTTCTGATCTAGAAAAGGAGTCACCAACCTGTGCCTTAGGATGGATTCAGACCAACCCAGGATTTGAATCCTGGGTTGGTCTGAATCCATTTGTCTAGGAATTCCGAGTTTTTGGGGAGGTCTGATTACAAATTTGAATTCCAACAGTCCAGGACATTCTGGTCAATATACTCTCTGCACTGCGGGTCAACACGCACAATGAACCGAGCTTCGTGCTCGGTTCATTGTGCTAGTTGCTAGCTGTTCCAGGCTCTGAGTTGAAATAAAGTGTCAAAATGATCTGATCGCGCTATCTGTGGTTCTGAACTGATTTGAATTTGTCATTTCTTGATTAGTGACCATGTAGCCTGATGTTTCTGTTGTTCTCTTGGTTTGTTGTACTTCCTGTCTGTTTGATGGGTTTCAGAATGACAGTCACTGTCTGTGGTGGTGAAACTTGTACGCTTAGCTGTTGCAGGCATATCTATGTTGTAAAGTTATGTTACCATGAGCTTTATTATTTAGATATAAAGGGCCCGGTCATTAGCCCCGCCCCCCGGCCCGACTCTGACTTGTTCCGCTACTGCAAGTCGGCATGTATAAAAATTAAAGTGGTATGAAAGTTTGCGTAAATATACACAAAATGTTTACCTGCCGTGAAAATCTGCAGCAGCCACGCAAACTTTTTTATGTGGACAATAAACTACAAATCACCAAAGCACATGAAATGCATGTTATCTGTGGGACATTTTAAGTCTCACTGAAAAAGAAAACGGGGTCAGACCAGCAGATTAATTCCAAACCTTGATTATGTTAAGGGGATCAAGGTGTGTAGATAATCACACATATATAAGAAGCTGCGCAAAGGTGTGCTGCATAATTGATGTTATTTTTTGTGAGGTGACCTTATATGTAATCAAAGGAACCCTTTAAATAAAATATAGAATTACTATTAAAACTACTCATACTACAACAAGCAAGTACTGTTGCCATGGTTACTGGGACACATGATGGCAGTTTTCCAGGTATTTATACTAATTTTCATACGTACTTATGGGTGACGACAGGGCGTGCCAGCAGGAGGCCCGCCAGGTCTCTTACCCTCAAATAGGAATGTATAAAAGAAAAGCATGCCATGTGCATTTGCACTGTTTTATACATGAGTTTTTGTGTGCATGGCACCTGTCACAATTTGTCTGCATGTCAATTTTTAGTGTGAAAGCTGCACACTCTTTTATACATGTGTCCCCAGGGCCCATGTAGGTGGACCATCTACACGAAACTGGGCCCTGACACAGTTTCGTGTAGATGGTCCCGCCAGTTCCACTGAGTTTTGGAGCATCTGATTTATTCATGGAGTATAAACTGTGGAAAGACTCTTACAGTTTCTTCAAAGTCGCAAGTGGAACTATTCATGTATAGGATTTGATGAGGAGAACCATTCTGCTGCATTGCATAGGAGCGCCAATGCAGAGGATCTTTCCTAATTAACTGGGAGACAAAGGTACATTTGCTCAGGCTGTTGCCTCGCTAGATGCATGCTTCACTCCTTGGAGTCATGTAGTCCTAGATCAACACACGTTCAGACAGAGAGCTCAGTGCCCTGAAGAGTCAGTGGATGCTTTCATGAATGCGTCAAGAAAACTGCCGAAATCACGTGACTTGGGCACGCTGGAGAACGATATAATACAGGATCAGATAGTGGAGAAATGTGTCATGAAAAAGCGAGAGAAGAGAGATTCAGCCTAGAGCAAGCCAGTGTTATAGATGTGGAATCGACACTTGTATTGCGGATGAATGTGAAGCTAAGACAGCAACGTGCCTCTTTTGTCAAAAAACAGAAAAGTATGCACCCATGTGTTTTAGGAAGAAAAAGAAATAACAGAGAACTGTGTTATCCTGAGATTGTTACTGTGATTGTGAGATTTGCCAGACCAGGAATGAGACGACAACATACATGGCAGCTAGAACAGCACTGGAACATGTGTTAATAAAGAAGCATAAAGTGAACTAATGGTTAACCCAAAATTCGGGCCGGGCAGTGGATTTAAATTCTGGCAAATAGTCTTTTTAAGATCAAGTCCCAGTACTTCAGTTTAGGTACTCAGATGATTTTTTAAACCACCTTGTTCTAAATAAAATGAACTTGTTTTCAAAAGTTATTGTGTGGATTATGAGTACTAATTTGTTAATTACTTGGTGAGTACCTAAACTGAAGTACTTGTACTTGGTCTGAAAAAAACTGGTATCAAGACATCAAGACATCCCTAATCTTAAAGCATCTTATGAGATGCTTAAATGTTTACTACTGTATTTTGTGTTTTACTTTGTTTTCCTGTAAAGCACCCTGTACATGAATAATGCAGTAGAAGTGAAGTTTAATAGGCTTGTCAGAGGTGCCAATACGTGTCAGGAGTGTTATATTCCTGCCTTCAACAATAATACAATAGCTGGAACCAGATCACCTGTGTGAGGCATGTTCTGCAGAAGTCAGAGACTGCATCTCAGATCTATCTGCCTCTGCTCGACGACAGGGCTTTTTTTTCATCTTCAGGCTGCACCGAGAGCAGTTGTTGATCCACTGAACCACATCAGGCTTCATTGTTTGCCAGTAATACCTGTCAAACATCAAACTGTAAACAATGATTGCATGATAACTACAAGTAATTTATGACATGTAGGGAAAAATAAACATGTAAAAACCTTTCGTTGAGCAGTCTGAGACACTTGCTGACATTGAGGTGGTTAAGTTCGTTGTGAAAGTCCAAAAGAGCCGTTTCAACCTGCTGCCTACTCCTCAGAACCAAGCGCATCTGGTCTCCTGTCACAATGTGCAGCTTGTCATCTGTCAACAGGTCAAATCATCAGTGCTGTAGCAGAGAAGTCAAAATACTGGTATGAATTATTTGTTGCTTGTATTAATCATGGTGGATTTCATTTGTCCAGACTGTTAAGGATGTTTTAATAATTTTAAACTCAATGCACAATGAAAGAGACCTTGTGTATGTGGACCATAGATGTCAAAATGAAGCTCACAGGTCAAATTTGAACCCGAAGATCATTCCAAATGTCTACATGACCGGGCTCCTGGTACACAGCACATGACACAATCCACCAATCACTAATGCCAACAAGGGGTAGGAAGGGCGAATTGGTGGGAGGTGGGGGTGGAGAAATGGCCCTCAAGCCCTTTTTGCACTGCACAGCTGGATCCACGCTAGCCTGGCTTCAAAGCCGGCTGAGCATTTTTGTTTTGGCACTTCCAGCCCAGTCTCACAAATAAATATATGCAACTTTTTCCTGCACTGAAAAAAAATCCACACTGTGGTCTCACAAATTGCATATAAGTAATAAAATGAAATGATTGAATCTAAATTGCAAATATGCAAATATCCATTTGCAGTAGGCTGAATGTATATTATCTAACAACTTCCTAGTCTGCATTGGTTGTACATAAGCAAATATTTAAGGATTTTGAAATTGATCTGGAGGATGTATCTGGGTTCTGTGCTCCATTGGAATTACAAGTGCTACTTCAGCCAAATATCTGAATGGCAAATGTAATTAACATTTCTACGATTGAATCTGAACGCTGATCAAACGCTGCACGCTGTCGACGAGATCACCTTGACAGCTTTAGCAGATATTTGACTGACATAACGGTGCCTGCCCACCTTCGAAGTCGTATTCCGTACTAAGTAAAAGCAAAAAAAAAAAAAAAACAGCACAATACAATAGGGGCAGGCCTCCAGTGCAAAAAAGCCCTTAATTGTATAATTATGGGCAAGGATATTTTTTTCATATTGGTCTGTTTGTGAAGAAAAATAGCAGCCTTCATTGTTTTAAATCAAATGAAACTGGTTCTATGTATCTTTTCGTCTCAACTGTCAATAACACAGTCCTGGTTGCTCTGCCGGTGCACTCTGGACCCAAAAGCACCACGTCCCCACATTCCTCTTTCTGCATCTTTCCTTGACATTCCACAACACAGAAATAATAAAGATGAAGTTTCAATAGGTTTTAATTTAATTTCATAGTTGTATTACACTTTGTTTTTATATGAAAAGATTTATCATATTATCTGAAGATAAATATAAATAAATATCACATTTGGCCCACAACTTTGTAGACGTTTTTAATTTTGAATCACTGTGTATTTGACACACCTGATCACTAAAGGACAGAAAAACCTTTTGCCTCAGTGATGACGAGGATCAGAATAGAAAATCATATAAAAGTCAGATATGTGTCCATTTGTGATTTCAAGCCTCTGATCAGACTGTTTGAAGATAAATGCAGTGTTTGATCATTTGCTGACCAAAATCTTTTGCTGCTCTTTATTCTTTCTTTATACAACCTGTTTATACAATTTCCATCCATTCAACCAGAGTCAGGTCGCAGGGGTAGCAGCCTAAGTAAGGAGGCCCAGACTTCCCTCTCCCCAGCTACTTGTTCCAGCTCCTCCAGGGGAATCCCAAGGTGTTCTCAGGCCAGCCGAGAAACATGGTCCCTCCAGCGTGTCCTGGGTCTCCTCCTGGTGGAATATGCCCAGAGTACCTCACCAGGGAGGCGTCCAGGAGGCATCCTGACCAGATGCCCGAGCCACCTCAACTGGCTTCTCTCAACGGGAAGGAGCAGTGGCTCTACTCTGAGTCCCTCCCAGATGACTGAGCTTCTCACCCTATCTCTAAGGGAGAGCCCAGACACCCATGAGAAAACTCATTTCAGCCGCTTATATCCTTGACCTCGTTTCGGTCATGACCCAAAACTCATGACCATAGATGAGGGTAGGAACGTAGATCAAGAGCTTCGCTTTTAGACTCAGCTCTCTCTCCACCACGACACACCAGTACAGTGCCCGCTTCACGGCAGACGCTGTGCTAATCCGCCTGTCAAACTCCTGCTCCATTTTTACCTCATTTGTTAACAAGATCACAAGATACTTAAACTCCTCCACTTGGGGCAGGACATCCTCCCCGACCCACAGAAGGCACTCTACCCTTTTCCGGCTCAAGACCATGTCCTCAGTTTTGGAGGCGCTTATCCTCATCTCGGCCACTTCACACTCGCCTGCAAACCGCTCCAGTGAAAGATGTAGATTATGACCTGATGAAGCCAGCAGGGCCACATCATCTGCAAAAAGCAGAGACATAATCTTAATGTCACCAAAACGGATCCCTTCAACACCTTGGCTGTGCCTGGAAATTCTGTCCATAAAAGTCATGAACAGACTCGATGACAAAGAGCAGCCTTGGTGGGGCCCGACTTAATGCGGACCAGTCTCTGACACCTGTAAACTATATTCCCAGAGCACCCCCACAGGGCTCCCTGAGGAACACAGTCAAACACCTTCTCCAGGTCCAAAAAGCACATGTAGACTGGTTGGCCGAACTCCCACACACCCTCCAGGACCCTGCTGAGGTTGTAGAGCTGGTCCAGTGTTCCACAACTACGACAAAAACCACACTGCTCTTCCTGAATCTGAAGTTTGACTATCCAATGGACCCTTCTCTCCACACTCTTACCAGGGAGGCTTGAAAGCATGACCAATCTGTAGTTGGAGCACACCCTCCGGCCCCCTTTTTGCCAATCCAGGGGAACTGCCCCCGATGTTCACTCAATGTTGTAGAGTTGTGTTAACCCACACAACCCTACAACATCCAGAACCTTAACTCTAGGTGAATCTTGCCACTGAAGAACTCTTTAACACCTCTGCAACCTCATCCCCAGAGATTGGAGAGCCTGACCCAGACTCCCCAGTCTCCACTTCCGCAATGGAAGGCATGTTGGTGGGATTGAGGAGTTCTTCCAAGTTTTATGCCCACTGGCCCACAACGTCCTAAATCGAGGCCAGCAGCAAACCACCCCCACTATGAACAGTGTTGGTGATGTACTGCTTTCCTTTCCTGACACGCCAGATGGTGGACCAGAATCACCCCGAAGCCATATGCGAGTCTTTCTCCATAGTCTCTCCGAAGTCCTCCCATGCCCAAGTTTGTGCTTCAGCAACTACTCAAACTGCATGCCAATTGGACTGCCGGTATCCATCAGCTGCTTCTGGAGTCCCACAGACCAAAAAGGCCTAATAGGATTCCTTCTTCGGCCTGACATCGTCCTTCACCGAAGATGTCCACCAGCAGGGTTGCCGCCACGACAGGCACCAACAACCTTCTGGTCACAGCTCCAATAAGCCATCTTGACATGGGAGGCACAGAACATGGTCCACTCAGACTCAATGTCCCCTATTTCTGGAAGAATATTTTCAAAGTTGTCCCGGAGGTGGGAGTTAATAGGCATCCTCCCCCACCACTGGAGCCAACTCACCACCAGGTAGTAGTCAGTGGACAGCTCTCTTCTTGTGACACAAGTTTCCTGACACTAAAAACACATATGGACACTCTTATGCTTGAACATGATGTTCATTATGGACAATCCATGACAAGCACAGAGGTCCAACAACAGAACACCACTCGGGTTCAGACCAGGAAGGCCGTCCCTCCCAACCACAGCCCTCCAGGTCTTGCCATGCGAGCGCTGAAGGCCTCCAGCAGAACAAGGTCACTCTCCAATAACCCCCTCCAAGTCTCCAAAAAGGATGGGAAATCTGAA
The DNA here is from genome assembly GCF_051168715.1 of Poecilia mexicana. NCBI lineage: Eukaryota > Metazoa > Chordata > Actinopteri > Cyprinodontiformes > Poeciliidae > Poecilia > Poecilia mexicana. The sequence continues at coordinate 265,195 of NW_028263391.1, forward strand.
CTGTTGTTTGGTGCATAAGCACAAACAGTCGGAGGGAGGCTACTATGTTGATCACCGGGGTGAACCCCAATGTACAGGCACCAAGATGGGGGGCAAGAAGTATGCCCACTCCTGCCCTGCGCCTCTGATCATGAGCAACTCCAGAGTGGAAGAGTGTTCAACCCCCTGTCAAGGAGACAGGTTCCAGAACCAGACCAGTGCGTTGAGATGAGGCCGACTATTTCCAGCTGGAACCTCTCAACCTGACACATCAACTCAGGCTCCTTCCCCACCACAGGTGACATTCCACGTCCCGACAGTCAGCTTCTGTAGCAGAGAACAGATTGCCACAGTCCCCACCCTTGGCCACCACCCATCCCTCACTGCACCCAACCCCTTTGGCCCCTCCCACACAGCCCATGGAAAAGGGGACCCATATTTCCTCTTAGGGCTATGCCCATCCAGGTTAAAGCCTTGCCACCAGGCATTTTTTGTATTTCCTTTTAATTCTTGTAAAGCATTTTGTATTACCTTGTTGCTGAAAATGTGCTATATAAATAAAATTGCTCCAGCTAACCCTTTACCTTAATCATCTAAAATGGTGTGCTAAATTATTTTTCCCAGTTGCAATAATCCATCTGGTGTAAAGGCTGTCAAACAAAATGGATCCCAGAACTTGACTAACCTATGATAGTGTATCTTTTGCAGAATCTCCTGAAGGTGTTCTTCTCTACATAGGTTAGTCCAGGAGGGTAAATGCGTCTGCTGATGTAGAGCTCCACTGCATTATATTTTGCAAAAAATGCCTGTTCATACAGAACATTATTGGAATTTTATCACATAATACAATCTGTGGCAAAAGTTTCTCCACTTGGCTACATACCTCCTCTCCTACTGGTGTTGAGGTCAAACCATCTGTCTGAGGTGATGGAAGAAGAACTGTTACAGGCTGTGTGCTCAAATGAAAGAAATGAAAGAATGAAAGAAATGAGTCGCATCTGTGCGACTCATTTGTGTGTGTCTCTGTGTGTCTCACCTTTGAGTCGTTGTGGATGTTTAGCGTGGGCACGGCATCTGGAAGGAGGGTGTTTTTTTCCCCACTACTGTCATAGCACTCCTCTGTGAAATGGGCTGAACAAATGGAGGACCAGAGCCGAGGATGCCAGTTCCCCCGGCCACAAGCCTTCAGCCACTGAGACAGCAGTGGCATATTATGGAGAGGAAACCTGGATGTTCAGGAGAAAAGAAAACATTTGTCTGTTTACATTTTAGTTGCATTGGTCACATCGACAGGTGTGGCAGAAGAGTCAGAGTCATTTCAGGTGAATAGTCATCCCTGAAAAATCAATATGTTCAATAAATTTCAAGGATTAAATCATCATTGGTCAAACATTTGGTTTTAAACAATGGTTTTGGACATTTCTTTAGAAAAATTTAAAAGCTTTGGTCTATTTGCCCTAAGTAATTAAAGACAAAAAGTCAAAAATACACAAAACCCAGACTTTGTTCCATCTTATCAGGACCCTGTATTTAAAATCTTGGATGATTTTAAAATCTTGGATAAATCTGAAAGATTGCTGATGTCCCAGACACCAGCGTCATCATCAAATTATACATAGACTTCAATCAGTAGAAATAAAGATTCCACTCCAGAGTTGGAGGAGAATGCTGAGATCAACCCAGGTCCAACAGGTGGGGGACGAAAGACGAAAAAATGCTCAAAGCAGATATGCTCCCACGAGTAATTTCTTTTGGATTCATCAATTATGAAGTATCCAACAAAAAACGGAGTGCAACATGCAAAACCTGCAAGAGGAGGATCTCAGAGGGAGATACAACTAACTATACTACATCATTATTATATTAACAAAAACACACAATTTCATTATAACATTTATTTTTTTACAGTAACATATATTTGATCATGTACAAATAATTCTTCAATGGGCAAAAAGAAAAAAATAAATTGCCCTTGACCTACTGTGGCCACGGCAGGTCATGCTTCTCTGGTAATTTGAGCTGTTGTGCAATGTGTAGTGCACATTCAAACCTCCACAGCACCAGCTGAAGATAAGTAAAAAAAACAATGTCGCAAAAAAGGACTTATCCTTCAGCAACAGAGAAAAAAGAAGGACGAATAGAAAAAAGCCAAGAGAAAAGTATTGCCGTCATGTCTCTTGGTAATGTAATGTTTATCAAAAAGATTTCTGGAGCTACTAATAGAAACAACAACGACATTGAATGGTCCAGTTCAACAGCCAAACATTTATCCAAGCGTCTTTGTATTTGTGTGAAACTGAGTTTTAACTTTAAATGTGTTGATTCTCGTGATTGGTTTTGTACGTTTTTGAGGTTTGTTGTCTTCATAATGTTTGAAAATAAAAATAAAAACTTCTCAATGTTTGACGTTGTCTAGCAAAATGTTTTTACATCATACTACATGGCTACTATATTAATATATCAATGAGCTACTCTAAGCTTAGCGTTTCTCAACGGGTGTGCCACTGTCCCCCACAGGGCGTTCAGAGGAAAAGTGTTTTAATGTTGGTCTGGATGCATGCATCCTGGGAAGGACAATGAAATATCGCTCTTATAAACATGTAATTACTAAAATCACGATACCCTCACTATGTATCCCTGAGAAAAGTGAAGCCATTTAAATGAAGAAATCCTTCCATGGGTGATGCCAAGATAGAGAGCATTCGTTTTATAGAGTTAACACCAATGCTGTAAGCCAGGGGTGTCAAACTCCAGTCCTCGAGGGCCACTGTCCTGCAGTTTTTAGATGTACCACAGGTACAAAACACTGAAATGAAATGGCTTAATTACCTCCTCCTTGTGTAGGTAAGTTCACCAGAGTCCTGCTAATGACCTAATTATTCTATTCAGGTGTGGTGCAGCAGAGGCACATCTAAAAGTTGCAGGACACCGGCCCTCGAGGACTGGAGTTTGACACCTGTGCTGTAAGCGGTCCGGTATGAAATGGTGGTACCAGCACTTTTAAATCTCACTTATCAGTTGACCGGGATTTTTTGTAACAGGTTTACTTCAGTCTGCCTTTCCCCGTCAATACGCTTTCTGACAGCTCCGCACCGTAGAGGATTAAAAAAAAAAAAAAAAAAACATTAAAAAATAACGTGCAGGTTGTGCAAAACTCAAAGAGAGGAGTACCGGGACATAGAACAGAGAAACAAACTAGATGTGAATCAGGGCATAAAAACATAGAATCCGATGCAGAACAGTGAAAAATCAAGAGCTTTGTGTGACAGATCAGGTCAGACACATGACAAGGCGCCGTAGAAGGTGAATGGCATGATGAGTGAAGATGGTGAGCGTCAATACAAAGGGGAAGCAAACTAATAACAGGAGAGAAACTAAAGAGGACATAACGATAAACCAAGAGAGGATATTACTCATCAAAGGAAACTAAATGAAAATACACAAAGAACAAAATGCAAGAATAAACTAAGAAACTAAAGTAAATACAGAGGAATAAAATTATATGGCAAGACCTTTCGAGCAATAATTATTACAGGGGACTGCATGGCAAGAACGAACAGACACTGTTTTCAGATAAAAGGTAAGATAATATTGTTGAAGTGTCATGGGTTTGTTGAGACCATATCTAGTACTAAGAAATACAGTATATTTTGCAGACTATAAAAGCATACTATAAGTTCCTTATAAGTAACTTATCACTTATTTATGTTTATTTATGTCACTTATTTATGATTTTATTTTATATATTATTTCTTCAATATTATTTTTCATGTCAGTTTTAATGTCATGATGCTGTTAAGTGACTCCATGACAATTTCAATTTGACTCCTTAGGATTTGATTAAGAACCAATTTTGTTCTTTGTAATTTATCTAAGTTGAAGAAATGTTGATTGCTACTGAGCATGATAATTTATGTTTCTAAAATGAAATATTTATACATCAAGTTATGTAACTTATAAACTAACGTGAAAGTCTGGAAAGTGGCCATCTTTAAAGTCTCCATCACGCAGAATTGACTGTGGTGGTTCTATTGCTACTTTGTAAGGTAAGGTAATTTTATTTATATAGCACATTTTCAGCAACAAGGCAATTCAAAGTGTTTTACATGAATTAAAAGGAAATACAAACAAAATAACACACTAAAGGAAAGAAAAAGAAGAAAAGAAGCAAAAAAAGGAGAATAAACTAAAGAGTGACTAATCTAAATCCTTATCTGGGGTAAAGTGAGTAGCTACAGTTTTTAAAAAGTAGTAATATAAAAGTACTGTTCCTGTTATTTATTTCTGGATTCTAAGTACGTAGTTATTCTGATTCTAATTCTGATTCCATTTCTGGGCTGTATAATATTGATCTAAATAGTGCGTACTCCACAATTTCTGATATGACTAATAAACTAAAATAATCCTTTTCTGGGATAAATAGTGAGTACTCCACCGTTTCTAACAAAATAAAACAAAAAAGAGGAAAGGACACATTAGGGCAGATGGCAACATTCAGACAAAACAAAGGGGCCAAACAAAGACATGAGTGAAGGCGGTGACATCAAAGGGCCATGAAACCACATTGCTCAGCCTCCTGGCAAAGTCCGAGAGAGGTGTTTGTTATCCAGGCATGATGTCCTTGGGAGCGCTCAGCTCCACAGCTGCATGGAAAACAGGAGGGGGTGAGGTGGGAAGGAGCGTTGTGTTTGCATATCTTCAAGGAGATTAGAGATATGCAACCCTTCCAAGGCCACACGGGGAAAGCCAATTCAGATACAGAATGTCTTAGGACGGGTAGATTATAAATTTCAATCTTCCCTAAAGTCTCTCCAATACATCTTAGTTCCCAATCATTCAAAATAGTTTGGTCGTTCCACTGAACCGAAACTAGTAACTTCTCCAAGATCGAGTCCAACTCGTTAGTGAGTTTTAGAGTCCTCATCTCTGTCCACACCAACAGTCTGAGAGTTTGTTAGTTCGGCCAAGTCTGTCACAAATTTGTCGATAAGCCAGGAATCTGCAAGTTCCAAACAGCAGAAATCCTGTTATCATGAATAAATCCAGGGTGAATCCTGCCGGGTGTGTCCCTGCAGGACAAGAGGGCTCTCCTGTGCCCAGACTTCTCGAGTAAATTTGATCAATTGCATTGAGAGATCGGTTGACCAGATCCATAATTTGTAGATTCAGAGGATGTGCAAATAAAGGCTCCAAAAATATAGAAAAAGACAAGACAAAAAAACAGAGCAAGCAGGGCAGGCATGGGCAGGGAGGGAGCAGAGGAAAAAAGCGTCCGCCTTCACCGAGAGCAAAGTCATTCTATAGTGGCTTGAATATTACGTCTCTAGGACTAGGTCTGGGTGATCTAATGAGTATACTCAATGTATCACGAGATTTTCAATTTATGATAGTTAAAATGGCTCTCTCACAACCATCGAGAATAAATTGCCAGTGTTGTATATCTGATACGGCACGAATGCATCACTAATCCGCCCGCCCCCAATCCCTCTCTCCCAACCTGAAAATTTTTTGCCTGACACGCTGCTTGGAGATGCGCATATAGACTAAGAGATAGGAGTAGATATGGCGACAGCGGGAGTTTCAGGTGAGAGGCTAAGTGAGAAAGAAATAGAGTCAGATGAACTAGTTCCGAAGAGTAACAGCACTGGTTCAGTAATCTGGCTATGGTTTGGATTTTCTAAGGAGGATGTGGAAGAAAACACGTTTGAAAAAAGAAAACACAACATTTGCAAAACGTGTCAGAAACCCATTGCCACAAAATGTAGCAGTATGACAAATTTATTTCAAAGGCCATGAAGAAATATTCCCGAATGTGAAACGACTGGCAAAAAACCATCTGTGTGTACCTGTGTGTAGCTTCCCATTTGAAAGGGTATTTTGGAATTGTGGTGACAGGCCAAAAACACCACTTGTCCTCCTCCTGAGTCCAGGACTGTTTTGAGCTTACTTAATGGGAGGTTTTCAAAGAAGGTTCAGATGTAGAGAGCTATACATCTGCTGTTCAGTCTTATGTGCAGTTGTGCACCAATGCTGTCCTACCCACTAAAACTGTCAAGGTTTTTATCTAATCAGGAGCCGTGGATTGGTGGAACTGTGTAGTCCCTGCTCAGAGCCTGTGATGATGCCTACAGGTAATCTAACAGGCTAGCTTACAGTAATGCCTGAAAGAGGTCTGAAAAAAGAATATGGCTGGAAAAACTTAGGTACACGCAACGCGTTGAGAAGCAATGGTTGTTATTGTTGCCAATAACAACAACCTGCAGAACATGTGTGAAGGACTCAGGACTATGGCAGACTAGAAGAGCACCCGCCAGTGAATCAGTGGGGATCCCTCTCTTCTTGATACATTGAAAAGTTTCTTCTCTAGATCTGACATCAGTGATGGCAGAGGAAGAAATCCTCCTGTTCATCTAGACCAGTGTTTCTCAAACGTTTTCAGGCTGAGGACCACTTAACCCATTTAACAGTCACCACCACCTAACCTGAAACTGCCCCCGCCATAACACATCTTAATATACGATGCAACCTGAAATGAAAATATTATTCTCTTACCTCACATATTGTTGTTTTCTTTGTTCATCCTAATGAGTGGTGCTGTTTGATAAATGTGACTGGCCACAACAAAGCCATGAACCCGTCTACTGGGACATTTTGAGTTATTTACAGATTCTGAAAGTGTGGAGTGTAAGATTTCCAATTATGTCAAATACAGGGAAGCAAAAAAGAAGTTGTTCTTTACTACCATGTGTTGTGTGCATTAATAACATCTAGCAACTTGATTGTGCTTCTTTCTTTTCAAAAAAAAATTCTGCGGCATTAAAAATAATTAACCCATTTCTATCAATTGTATTTATTTAATTTAGTTTAATATCTTTTTAAATAAAATAACAATTGCCGTTGGCCTGGAAGCAAGAGCATCATTCATAACCAAGAAAAGTCATAAAAAACAAAGGACAGTTCTGACTAACTGGAGTGATTCCTACCACTAACTGTTCAAAGGAATCCAATCGCTAGTGAACAACACAACAACACTCAGCAGCTATAACTTAGCCTTATCTGATCGTATAATATTCCTCGACTTGTTTTCATTCCATCTGTAATTGCAGTTTTTTTTTAATTTCATATCATCCCGGTTTCAACAAATGTGTGGCGAAGCACATCATGGTGGTAAAGAGCTGGTAGTTGAGTTTTTGTGACAAACTAAGGAGCCAAATTCCGTCACTACCATGAACAGAAAAGCTATAAATGTTTGGACAAGGTAAGAGTTTATCTATTAAATTGACTGGAGATGAATGCATAAGCTGGATATAGACTTTTTTTTTAATATAAGCGTATTTGTGAGCCTGTCTCTTTATTATTAAATTTAATATATTTTCAGATTTCTGTATAACTTTTCTTCAGGTTAACTTAGAAAGTGAGCTATTATTATTGCAGATTAATGGGAAGTTCAGATATGAGCAATTGGACTGATGCTGGTATTTGATCGCAATAGTGCTGTTATGTTAGATTTACCAATGTTTTATTTTATCATTTTTTTATCCGATTACTCGATTAATTGTAAGAATAATCGATAGATTACTCGATTACTAAAATATTTATTTACAACAGCCCTAGTAGCTATACACTCCTCTAAAGTTTGCAGACGATACCACCATAGAAGGTGGTACATCCAGCACCTGTCCAAGTGGTATTTACTGAACAAGCTGGTGCTCAACACCAGCAAGACCGAGGATATCATAGTGGACTACAGGAGATCCAGGAGGACAGTACACCCATCTGTTACCTCCCCTTTTTGAAAAAAGGGGAGGTGTTGGAGTGCGTGGACAACATCAAACTCCTGGGCATCCACATCACCTCAGAAGCAACAAAGACTCTTCTTCCTCAGGAAACTGAAAAGGGCTCGACTGCCCCCTCAGTTGCTCATAAACCTCTATAGAGCTGTGACTCAGTATGACTGTGGGTTACGGCAACTACACAGACCAGGAAAAGAAAGATTTGGTCTGGATGGTGATCATCCAGACCAAATCCTCAGTCGATCATGAGGAGTCAGTTATCAAACCTGGACCTAAATTACACTGGCAGACCGCAAAGAAAGGCCAGTTGTATTGCTGCTGATCACCCAAGTCACAAACTGTTGTACCGCTGGGAAATGGCACAGGTTACATAAAAGAGCATAACCATGCGGCTAAGGATCAGCTTTTTCCCCAAGAGCTGTTCACCTTCCATCCCCTCTGCCACCCTCCAGATACATCCATCCATCCATCCATTTTCTTTACACCCTTGTCCCTTAGTGGGGTCGGGAGGGTTGCTGCTGTCTATCTCTAGCTAACGTTCCGGGCGAGAGGCGGGATCACCCTGGACAGGTCGCCAGTCTGTTGCAGGCCAACACAGAGAGGCCAATTAACCTGACAGTCATGTGTTTGGACTGTGGGAGGAAACTGGAGTACCCAGAAAAAACCCACACATGCACAGGGAGAACATGCAAACTCCATGCAGAAAGACCGGGGCCGGGAATTGAACCCAGAACCTTCTTGCTGCAAGGCAACAGCTCTACCAAATGCGTCACTGTGCAGCCCCCCTGCAGATATACTCACACCCATTTGCTGCACCCTAAGGACTGATTAAGACTTCATTTATTGATCTATTCATCACTGAGGGTACCACTCCAATGTTGACATGTTCTAGAAACATAAAGACAAATAAAAAATCTTATCTCTTACGAAAACGGATTACTATTAGTCAGGCAAACTGAATAATAATCAGCTGAGTAAACTCTTTAATGGTGATGAAATGGAGTTTTTGAAGGAGCAGTAGGTAGCTTTTATAAACAACTTGTTTTTTTGTTGTTGTGTTTTTTACATATTTGTTAAAGCTGTAAAACTATCACTACACTCTAAAAAGTGTATTTGGGCTCCAGTTCATCTTCTGGACTTATTTACATTAATTTCACTTAATTCTTTTGCTTTTGCTATGACAACTTATTTTTTGTGTTCAATTAACTCAAAACTTACAAATCTTTAACCTAAAGGAACTTTTCACTTTGGCTTTACTTAAAACAATTCAGTTCAAAGCCAGTTTCGCATCCTATGTCTGACCAACTCAATTTATTAAGTCTCAATTTGCTAAGTTTTTATAACTTAATTCATAGGGGGGGTTAACATGACTAATTTAAGTCAGTCTTACTCAAATCATTTATTTTGTTCTAATAAACATTTTAAATCTCTTTGACTTAATTCTACAAAAAGTTAACTCAAACTTTTAAGTAGTTCCAAACTAAATATTTTATAACTTCTTAGTTTGCAGCCTAATACTCTTTTTACAGTGTCCTCTAATTACACTCTAACTTAAAAGTTACAAATCTTTTCCTTAAAGGACCTTTTTACTTTGACTTTACTTGAAAGAATTAAGTTCAATACCATATTTGTATCCTGTCTGACACCATGACTCAAGCTTACCAGGAACAGATTCTGTACCAACCAGGGTGCTGTGATGGTGCAGGGGTAGAGCACAATCCACATAAGGAGGACCCGAGTCCCCAGTCCCCGACGCAGCCTTCGTAGGTTCGATGCCCAACCTGATGACCTTAGCCGCAGATCTTCCTCTCTGTCATTAACCACTCTCCTGAATAACTATGCTCAAATAAAGGCTGCCTCAGCAAAAACCCTTTGAAAAAAGATATCCTTTATTAATTTACTTCTTTGAGTAAGACTGACTTAGATTTGTCATCTTAAACATAATTAATAAATTTGTTAAAGAAAATTAACAAATTGAGTTGGATGATTATAATATATTGAATTGGTTAAACTTAATAAATTAAGTTGGATAAACTTAATTGAATTGCTTGCTACCAATTGAAGCAATTCAATTAAGTTGGTCCAACTAATTTCTTTTTAGAGTGTATGTCCCGATAGAACACTCTGACACAGATAAGCTGTAAAAACAATTGGCTCCTTTGCCTCCTCTCTACTGCCATCTGCAGGAATACACAACTCCACCAAAAACAACCAATCAGAGGAAGATCTCAGCACTGTCAGTTATCCTTGTGTATGTGCTGCTTATACCCTCCCTCTTTCTCTGTGTTACTCTATAGATGGTTTACAAACAAACCATCTATAGCAGTGGTCCCCAACCAACTGGTACCTGGTCGCGCAAGAAAGAATTAAATATTTCCATTTTTTGTATTATTTGAGTCTGGAGGATCTTTAATTTTGAAAACCCTTTAACCGGATTCTCTCGGTTACTTGCGTGCCAACATTGAGCCTACAAACAACAAAATGAGTAAGAAACAGATCAGGTGTCTTTGGAAAGTTTCTTTGCAAAGGGGAAAAGGCCCAGAGAAGAGACAGGAGGATGGATTTATCCCGGACCAGTCCCACATTACAAGCCGCTCTGCGTAACATGCGGCGACCGGCTGCTAATGAGGCAAAGAAGCTTCAAACTGCTTCGCTACATAGAGACCAAGCAGGCTGTGGATATAAGCAACACCTCGGGTGTCATTGTCTCTCATCACTCCCAGATGGGACCGTCTCGTTGCAGAGAAACAAACTCAGGGCTCCGTTAGTCATTATCGTGAGATAAAATTTTCATGAAAGTAAAATGTTCGTTTTTGTGGCGCATCTGTATCTTATTTTGAAGGGATATGTAACGTTACCATAGCGACCAGAGTCAGAGAGCGTTTTGGCAGTGGTCGAGAGGAGATGAGTAGAGCTTGTGAGTCTTAAGTCTGGTTTAGACGGCAAGATTTAAGGATGTCGGCTGATTCTCCAAACCTCTGTGATCACAGAGCTGATATTAGTAAAACAGGTTTGATCAGTTCGTGTTCAGCCACACGGCAGGAGCAACACGAACCGATTCCAGTCACGAACATTGCGATTCCGGAAGAAAATCCACAAAACCCCCAACATAGCATACGGGAATTTAGAATAACCAAACACGGATGACGATGTAGAAGCAATAGTGACAGTTTGTGGAGACATTTTAAGAGATAAAAGAAACAAAAAGAAAAGGCGTGGATAAAAGACGACCGGAGCAGCCGCTCTATTTGCTGCACTATGATTTGGAGGTGACTTTTTTTTCACTTTTAACTGAATAAACATAAACATATATAATAATGACCTTTACATATAATAATAAACATTTCCACTATCATCTCTGATATCCACCGGACTCTCAGTTGCGCGATATATCAGCTGTTTGGGATTCCCCTCTGTTCTTAAGTCACCGCGCTTTCTGATTGGCTAACTGTCACATTCAACAGGTTGTATTCTCTTTCCCAGTCAGGGAAAACCCGACAGGCTGCGATAAAAAGGCCAAGACAACCCAAATTGGGCATATTCAGGATTTAGCGGGAACACCAACATGCAGAAGCCTTATCTGACGGTTCACGACCCCCCCAGCAAAATTTCCAAGTCTTGACCGGTCTGCGGTAATAAAAAGGTTGGGGACCACTGAGATATAACATTCACCTGCTATGAATGCTAAGGCTAGATACCGTGGCCACCAATGATGGTGGATAAACAGCACATTGAGCTGCATTGAGATGTTCTCTGTCCCTAACCGTGTCTATGGAAGACAGGTGTGACTGTGTCATGTTGATGATTACAGATATGGGCAACATTTTGCCTGGTACTGATGAGATTTGTATGCATTTCCCTCAAAACCAACTTTTGCAGGGTACTTTTTACTTTGATTAGTCAGCTTCTTTTTTTTAACTGTTGCAGTTCAAATTCATCAATGTTCTGTTCAATTGTAAATAAAATACCTGCTCAAAAACACCAATAAAAATACAGAAATAACAACTACTTTGAAGGTAATTAGAAAAGCACAACATGGTTAAGGTTTTTCCAAGAAAATAAATGAAATAACAGATTTTAGTTGTGCTGTGAAGTCATACCTGTGGAAAATAAGTCCGAGTTTTCTCTCCACTGGGCCACAGCGGTTGGTGCACTTGGAGACACTGCAGCGAATCATCTTCCTTTTAGATCTGTTGACACACGTCTGGCAGCTGGAGATCCAGCTGGCCAGGTCTCGACTCAGGCTCCCCCAGTAGTAGTGCTTAGAGATCTGTCTCTGGCAGATTCCCTGCCCATAGTGGCCCTGGTTGTCATGGAATTGCTGAAGGATGGAATTGACCTGGAAGACATGACAGCTTTCAGCTTTGTTCATGTTACACTTCTTTGTAAATGTTAGACTTATTATTTATTATTATTTTTATTCAGTCATTTAACTTGCCTTCGAGAGTTGCTATTTTTTAAATTTCGTTGTGCTTTCTTTCCTGCACAATAACAATATAATTCATTCTTATTCAGACTTGAGGTTTGTGTTGCTGTATAACTATGTATCTGGATTTGCAACATTTCTTGTTTAAAATATAAAACACATTTTAGCAGTCTGGTGCTTCGTGGTTCTGTGCCTATTTGAGATCGTAGCATAGCAACTTCCAGTCTGCACACCTCGAGTATGTAATATTAAGGAAACGCCTCCTGTTATAAATCCTACGTAATACTGATTAATCCATTGGTATTTAATTGACCTCTTCTCTGCTGCGTGGTACTCTGAGGGGCGGAGAGACTCTGGTGTACATCAACAGCCCATCTGAAACAGAAAATTGAATCCCTGTTTTACTTCTTCAAAAATGAAATAATTATAATAATGTATGAGTCAGAGATATTCCAGCCTGGTGTTGTCTCCACTTACCTATCAGACTAAAACGCTTGGCCATTCTTTTTAAAGCTGACCTGCTTCTTTTGCCCTGCATAGGTAGAACCCTGGTACTTAAGTACCTGCAGTATGGTGATAAACCAACAGGATAAAATGAAATTAAACATTGCATTGGTCCTCTGTTGTTATTCAATGGTTATACCTGGCAATATGGTTGTAAGTAATGAAGCCTGGCTCAACAGCTGTCCTCCTCCGGTGTTCATTCACTATTCTGGCAGCCCTGCAGTCTGGTGCTGGGCCTGGCAGGCAGTACTGATGTTCCTGAAGCTGCAGAGCTGCTTCAGACAGACTGACAGGATGAGCGCTGTGGTCGATGACTGCAGCAGCAGCAGCAGCAGCAGCGGCTCCTTTGAGTTCATCTTTCCATATGTTGGAATACCTGAAATTTTCACCTGACTCCACAGACACCTGAACATCAAGGAGAATTACCTAATATGGATTTACCAAACATCCCTATCCCTAAGTCCAATTCAGGTCTTATTTTTAATACCATTGTTAATATTCAGTTTTTTTTATGTACAAAGTCAACAAGACATGGAGGAAATGTGCTATAATCTGACACCACAGAAAGGAGCAATCATTAATGGTATCCTTAAGTGACCCACCAATGTCAAATGCATCATTAAACTCTGTGATGTGTGATGACAGTCAGGATCAATGAGGCCCGACTCCCCCAGAACTGGATGTACAGATCCAAGATCCAATATGGAACCCTTTATTTCAGTGCTGACATTAACTGATGAAAGCTTTAATCTATTCCATGCAATTCAACTATGTTGCAAAATATATATAGATATATGTAGATTAAGCTAACAAATCTCATTTTTTGTTTCAGTGTTTTTCTTGGCTGATGTCTCTTTTCTGAATAACATTGAAAATCTTGTATTATCTTGTCTCTATTTCATATGAAGTTCATCCACCTGTCCTTCTCAACAAATATCCTTGTTTGTCTCTAATTTTCCTTTCATTTTGAAAAATCTGGCAACTTTAATGAAGATGATTAACAAGGAGGCGAGTCCTTGAATGGTTTTATTCTGGTGTTCTGTCAGATCATCATAGGCTGTCAGAAAAGCATACATGCAATGAGTACGAATCTGTGCACATTAAGAGTTCTGCGACATTTAGAGGCGCTGTCAACAAGATACGATAAAAATAAGTCAATAAATTGTTTTCAATGATAACTAGACTATAACTATACATGCATTGTCGTGGTTTCAAAGTGTATTTAAAGCAGGGGCTAGCTAAAGCTGCAGTCAACTACAACACGCCCCATAGAAAACATCCCTGTTCGTTGATGATGGTCTGACTAGTTAACCTTTGAGATGAGATATCATACAGCTGTTGATAACAAAGTGTATGACAATATAACTTCTAATATTATGTTGCTGATTAAATAAAAGCACATTGTAAGCACAGCATATACTTCTCTGACACATATAGCCGTCGGTTTGTGTGACGATCTGACAGAACACAACCTTTATTTTCTGTATTTTCCAATTGTTTTCAAATGTCTTAATGAGTAGAAGAAGAGCAACTCTTGTACCTGTAGGGCTCAGCACTATAGATCCCATGTATTTCAACGGCAGCACATATGAATTCAGTGATTTTGACCATAAAAATGTTATTACCAATAAAACAACTATATAGAAAAGTCAAATTGATTTTCTCTCATCATTGTTAGCATCTATTTTACTGCATGACCTGCCCTGACTGATTAAAATGCTCCAGCACCACATTGTCACCTCATTTCCATGGGCTGTTACAGGCAGTAAGGTTGGGGCAGCATCCGGAGACAGCACCAGCTGACCCTCCTCAGTGAGTGTAAAGCAGGACATTTCAAAGTGTCTGGAGCAGATGTAGGAGTTGGTGCGTAGCGAGGCTTCGTCCCTTTGAGCCACCTGCAGCCACTTCTTGCGCTGCTCCTCAACCTTAGGAAACCTGCAGGGCATAAAGGAGAGCACCATATTACCTCTACACAACTTTACTGAATTAAAAAAACAACACACAGCTTTGTGTACAGGGTTTATGGTTCTCTTTGATTTTTTGTCAACATTACACAAATGATGAATGATTTAAATACATCTCTCTGCCCAGTTTTCACAGCACATGGCCAGAGATTTCAAGGAGCAGAAAGAGTAAATGAGATTTGAAAACAAATGATGGTGTCTTCAGGGACGTGTTGCTGTGGAATATTGTTGTCATACAGCTCCAGTTTTCAGTCAGAGACCTCTTCAGATTCTTTGCAAGACTGGCTGCTACTGGAGATGATTTCTTCCCACAGGAACCACATCCACGGCAACTTTTTGAAGATTCTTGAATGCATTTAATATCCCTCTTTAGAAATTAAATTAACTGAATTGAAGTCTGATTATGATGGAGAACATTTAGCATTCTGTTAAATCAGGGAATGTAGTGATGAGAGAAGTATTTTGTTGTATTGTTAAAGGTCTGACCTGTGAAAGGAGAGCTCAGGGAAAGCGTAGCTGGAGGCATCGCAGCCATAAACCAGGCAGAACAGAACAGCTGGTTGGAAAGGAGGAGGTGGAGGGCGGCTGTGACAAACCGGGCAAGCTTTGACCCAGTTCTTCACAGTCTCCGTCACTCCAACCCAGTAGTACATCAGCTGGAAAAACACGAAGATAAGATCTGTTTTTAACACTTACTACAGTTTTAGATAAATGACACATAATTTCCACTCACCATAATTTCTCTCACTACCCGTTCTCGGCCGGCATGGTTGTTGTCGTCATGGTAACGTGTCAGAATCTCCCGAATCTCTTTTTCACTTCTGACGACACGAAGGAGACGGCCTCGATAAGGTCGCATCAAAAGGCCATCTGGAGGAGAGATTATTTTACAGCTGTAGTCCCAGCTAGTTTGGATGATTTAATTCTTTTTGACTTGTGGACAGAGGTGTATCATTTAAAATGTCCATTTATTATATCTTAAAATAGATGTAAAGAGCAGATAAAACAGAGATGCGTTGTGGGAGATCAAACCTAAGCAGTACATTATGAAAACTGGTGAGCAACTTAAAAACTTTCCCTAAATCAAGTCTGTGTTGAATCTTTAACACAATGCTAGTGATTGCAGTGTTTTATGTGAGTCACGTATTTGCCACAAAGAAACCCACAACAGACTGAATCAAAATCAAATAAAAAATATTTAACAGCTTAGCCTTCATCTTTTTAACAAATTTATAGCACCGTCAAATGGCTTAATCCGCATTCTGGTAAAAATGTTTCTGCTAATAATTGTTTGATGAATTTGAATTTAAACTAAAAAGAAATAACTTACCAAAGAGTTTGAACTAATCCAGTCAATCTAATTTGAGGTGTTATCTTAATACTGAAATAAATTGGGTAAATAGCTTCATTCATTGACTTTATTCACTTTTGAAGATGAATAGTTTCACTTTTGTCACCATTCCAAATACTTATTGGATTACCTTTGTAGATGAATCGTTTGCAGGCAGCTTTGATTCCCTTTTTTAAACTTTTAGATGAATTTTCTCCAAACTTTCCAGTCTGAAAAAATTGTTCCAATTTATCCAGAAACCCAAATGAAGGCATCTGTAAGAAAGGAGAGAGACAAGTGGGACTAGTTAAACATATTATAACTGCAAGGCAGGGGAGGTCCTAATGCCATGTAATTGGTTGACAAATATTAATATAACCCTATTTTCAAGAAAAATTCCACTATAGCTTACCATGTTTAAAATACTAATCAACAAAATGATAGTACCACTCATGGAGCACAGAACTAAAAGGTAAGTAGCTCAAATTTATGAGTCCATACTAGCTAGAGTTTCACTTGGCTAGTGTGCAGTGCCATTTTACATTCAAATATAGAAGTTTCCAACTGATGATCATTCCCACCTTAGAACGTCTTTCGTCCGGTCAACAACAAGCTTCATAACACCGAAAGCAACTTTAGATCAAATCCTAGCACGTATTTCAAAAAATTTCAGCCAAATCTTTTTCATGTAGAACAGTTTTCGCTCTCTTAATCGAAAAATACATCAGATCTCTCAAAAGTAACATATATTAATACTAAACAATGAATAATTTTAGCATTTGGTTCCGTGAAGACTTTAGGTAGCAACGGTGAACGTGTGACTTCCGGTAAGAACATTTTCAAAAGAAAAGTATTAGTGTCGGCGCTAGTATTTTCTTTTTTTTTTTGGTTTTGGTTTTGTTTGTCGTTTTTGTTTTGTTTTTTGTTTCTCTTAATCTGTTTCATTTACCTACTGTGATTTTTGTTGGTTTATTATTTTCGTATTGTCTTTTGTATCAGTGTCTCAGATGGGATGAACCGAAACTTTGAAACTTGTCAAGATGAGAAAAAGAGCATCCGGCTGCAAGCATCCTTCTCTGGCCACGCCACTCAAAGCACAGACATAATATAAGGATAGACCCTCATGCACCGCTCTCGCCTATTGTCGCCTACGAGATTTAGGGCGGCCATCTTGGAGCGGTACTCCACTCCACTCAGCGTTATGTGTTTAGCAGCACAATGACGTATCAGCGCATTTAATCGATCATAACACACTTTTTTGTTACTGGAAACCATATTCAAACATCTATCAAAGCAACATTTATAAACAATTGTATTATTTAAGTATGTTTTTAATACATAGTTCAGCATATTTAAATAGAGCTTTGGAGTTGACGTCACAGGATATGACGTTTTCGTTGCTCGGCGCCATGTCTGGGGTCCTCAGACCAAAACAAACTATTCAGAACACCGGTGTTTTCATTGTGTTACCAACCGCAGTAAAGTTGTTTTCAAGTTGGATACTGGATAAACCGAGCTCCACGGAGTAAGAGACGTTCAGCTCAAGGTTGATCCGATTTATGAACGCTAATTTCGGCCAGCTGTTCTTAAGTCTCTCCACAAGCGCTCGGAGTTTCACATTGCTGCTGTCAATTTCCGAACACTTCTGTGCATAAATGCTTTGTCTTGTGACCAACTGATACCAAAAAGTGGACATTCATGCTATTACACGAGGCACACTATCTTCTATTAAAATTTTAAGTCATATTCAATAATTTTAATATTAAATGTTTTCTTCAGTAGCTTCCAAATTGTGTCCCATTAACTCAATCTGCTTGAAATTGTTCTACTAGATTGTATAGATGAGGCACACTCACCTTTATTACATTTGAACACCTTTTATATATTTTTTAGCTATTTCTGCAGTCAAAATTTTTTATTTTTCTTAGCTTGTAGGTCATGTAACCTATTAACTCAAAATCTGTGTACAATTATTCTATTAAACTATAGATTAGGCATATTTTTATTCCATTTTGACCCCTTTTTTAACCAGAATTATATTTAAAAAAAAAGAAAATTCATAAAATGTATTACCTCAGATGATCATCACTTGTTACCCGTAATGTTCAATTGCATAAAATTCTAGGCCAGGATCTATGTCATTACATGTTCACTTACCTGAAATATGTTAAATACAACAAATATTTATCAAAGTGTGGTCTATTTCATAAAATTTGTCACCTTTATTGTTTAATTACACATTAAATGTTTAAAGATGGGCTCTTTCATCTGGTTTGTGTCATGATGTGGCGGTGGACACAAATGCAGCAGGCAGTGGACTTACTTTATGTGGATGTAGAAACAAGGCTGATCTAACAATAAGAACTAAGGAACACAGAGCAAGAGAAACTAGAAGATCTAAACAAAGAAATAACCCAACTAGAATGACACAGAAAGATACAGACTCAGACATGGAACAATAACTGAACCTATGGTGATCAAATTAAGAAATAAACATTACTAGAAACCCTGCAGGGAGGCTGAAATAAGAAATAACTAGAAGGATAAAATAGAATAGTCATTAAAGAAGGCTTGACATGGATTCAGACAAACAAGGAAAAGCAATAATATTATTCTAACTACACTAAATACCATGAACCACTTAAGTGAATAGAAACACAAAGTTTATAAAATGAAAAGCAAAACAAACCCAAAAACCCAGTGTCTTGACAGATGTCTGATTATATAATTGTTTACTTTAATCACATAAAATATTTATTTAAAAATATAATCTCATTACATGTATGTTTATTACCTGAATATTTAAATATCAAATTGTTACTTAAAATGTGATTCTTTTCTTCACGTTTACATGCAACTTGAAGTGCTTGAATCAAACGATTCATGAATGTTTAATACATTAAATTATTAAATGAGAGAACAGCCACTTCCAACTGTACACATATTTCAACACAAATGGTTCCTGTTCCTCTTCAGAGTCTGCAGCCTTGCTGAGCTCCTCTCCTGGGGTTCCTTCCTCCTCAGCCTCTCCAACTTGCTCCTCTTCTGTTGCCTCTGCTACTGTGTTTTCATTATTTATCTCTTCTGGGGTAAATAATGAAATCAGTCTCATTAACCTGTTGATGGTTTTGCTGTATCGCCTCTTTAATTGACGCGCCTGTTGGTCCGATGTTGTGGCGTTTACCTCAGTGACCCACATTCAGCACTGGAACCCAGTCAGGATTGAGCTCATCCATTTCATACGTCGGTTTGCCTTTAAGAGGACATATCAGAACACATCGCTATTAAAGCTGTACATTTGATAACACTAGTAAAATAGTTTACTTCACAATAATGTAATAACCTCGATGTCCACTGACAAAACTCGGACTATGCTACATAAACAATATTAGCCCGAGCTAAACAACAGAAACTGAACGTAAGAACACTCGGACAAAATCATAGAACAACATTATGACACAAAACCAACAAAGCAAATTTAGACACTCACCAGAAAGGAAATGTCTGGAGGAAACTTGTAGGTATCTGGGGATTTTGGAGAACGTGATATCAAGACGTGTCACCGCTGATACCAGGACATTCGTCTTCTTTTCGTTAGCACCGATAGCTTAGCCTCCTCACGTTGTTTCCAAGCAGGATAATAGTGAAACCAAAGTCCGTCTTATATCCTTTTACCGTTTCAGTCGTGTGATCGGACATTACAGACAATAACGTAGCAAGTTCGTACCATAGCTAAATTATTTTAAGTAACTTGGATTGAAAAAATCTGCGAGACTGTTTTTTTTTATACTGCGAGACTGTTGTCTATGGACCCCTAAGATGGCGCTGATACCCCTCCGACTAGAGCAGTGACGTCACGCTCCAAAGCTCTATAGAGCTTTGGAGTTGACGTCACAGGATATGACGTTTTCGTCGCTCGGCGCCATGTCTGGGGTCCACAGACCAAAACAAACTATTCAGAACACCGGTGTTTTCATTGTGTTACCAACCGCAGTAAAGTTGTTTTCAAGTTGGATACTGGATAAACCGAGCTCCACGGAGTAAGAGACGTTCAGCTCAAGGTTGATCCGATTTATGAACGCTAATTTCGGCCAGCTGTTCTTAAGTCTCTCCACAAGCGCTCGGAGTTTCACATTGCTGCTGTCAATTTCCGAACACTTCTGTGCATAAATGCTTTGTCTTGTGACCAACTGATACCAAAAAGTGGACATTCATGCTATTACACGAGGCACACTATCTTCTATTAAAATTTTAAGTCATATTCAATAATTTTAATATTAAATGTTTTCTTCAGTAGCTTCCAAATTGTGTCCCATTAACTCAATCTGCTTGAAATTGTTCTACTAGATTGTATAGATGAGGCACACTCACCTTTATTACATTTGAACACCTTTTATATATTTTTAGCTATTTCTGCAGTCAAAATGTTTTATTTTTCTTAGCTTGTAGGTCATGTAACCTATTAACTCAAAATCTGTGTACAATTATTCTATTAAACTATAGATTAGGCATATTTTTATTCCATTTTGACCCCTTTTTTAACCAGAATTATATTTAAAAAAAAAAAGAAAATTCATAAAATGTATTACCTCAGATGATCATCACTTGTTACCCGTAATGTTCAATTGCATAAAATTCTAGGCCAGGATCTATGTCATTACATGTTCACTTACCTGAAATATGTTAAATACAACAAATATTTATCAAAGTGTGGTCTATTTCATAAAATTTGTCACCTTTATTGCTTAATTACACATTAAATGTTTAAAGATGGGCTCTTTCATCTGGTTTGTGTCATGATGTGGCGGTGGACACAAATGCAGCAGGCAGTGGACTTACTTTATGTGGATGTAGAAACAAGGCTGATCTAACAATAAGAACTAAGGAACACAGAGCAAGAGAAACTAGAAGATCTAAACAAAGAAATAACCCAACTAGAATGACACAGAAAGATACAGACTCAGACATGGAACAATAACTGAACCTATGGTGATCAAATTAAGAAATAAACATTACTAGAAACCCTGCAGGGAGGCTGAAATAAGAAATAACTAGAAGGATAAAATAGAATAGTCATTAAAGAAGGCTTGACATGGACTCAGACAAACAAGGAAAAGCAATAATATTATTCTAACTACACTAAATACCATGAACCACTTAAGTGAATAGAAACACAAAGTTTATAAAATGAAAAGCAAAACAAACCCAAAAACCCAGTGTCTTGACAGATGTCTGATTATATAATTGTTTACTTTAATCACATAAAATATTTATTTAAAAATATAATCTCATTACATGTATGTTTATTACCTGAATATTTAAATATCAAATTGTTACTTAAAATGTGATTCTTTTCTTCACGTTTACATGCAACTTGAAGTGCTTGAATCAAACGATTCATGAATGTTTAATACATTAAATTATTAAATGAGAGAACAGCCACTTCCAACTGTACACATATTTCAACACAAATGGTTCCTGTTCCTCTTCAGAGTCTGCAGCCTTGCTGAGCTCCTCTCCTGGGGTTTCCTCCTCAGCCTCTCCAACTTGCTCCTCTTCTGTTGCCTCTGCTACTGTGTTTTCATTATTTATCTCTTCTGGGGTAAATAATGAAATCAGTCTCAGTAACCTGTTGATGGTTTTGCTGTATCGCCTCTTTAATTGACGCGCATGTCGGTCCGATGTTGTGGCGTTTACCTCAGTGACCCACATTCAGCGCTGGACCCCAGTCAGGATTGAGCTCATCCATTTCATACGTCGGTTTGCCTTTAAGAGGACATATCAGAACACATCGCTATTAAAGCTGTAAATTTGATAACACTAGTAAAATAGTTTACTTCACAATAATGTAATAACCTCGATGTCCACTGACAAAACTCGGACTATGCTACATAAACAATATTAGCCCGAGCTAAACAACAGAAACTGAACGTAAGAACACTCGGACAAAATCATAGAACAACATTATGACACAAAACCAACAAAGCAAATTTAGACACTCACCAGAAAGGAAATGTCTGGAGGAAACTTGTAGGTATCTGGGGATTTTGGAGAACGTGATATCAAGACGTGTCACCGCTGATACCAGGACATTCGTCTTCTTTTCGTTAGCACCGATAGCTTAGCCTCCTCACGTTGTTTCCAAGCAGGATAATAGTGAAACCAAAGTCCGTCTTATATCCTTTTACCGTTTCAGTCGTGTGATCGGACATTACAGACAATAACGTAGCAAGTTCGTACCATAGCTAAATTATTTTAAGTAACTTGGATTGAAAAAATCTGCGAGACTGTTTTTTTTTATACTGCGCCTCAGCTTCCGCGTTCGGGGTAAAGCGGCTCGATTGTTTCCGATCCAATACAAATATCATTTACATTAGGTGCTGCAGGGCTTGGCCAAGGTCTGTACATCGATCCGAAGCCCCAACAAGTCAGCTGGAGAAAGGTTTTAAGATGTTCGCCTCGTTATACATTCACTGACACGAAGGTGAGTTTTACTTAAACTTTGGGCTAACACATTAACCTTAGCTTATGCTAGTAGGCAATATTCTCGGACATTGTTCTTGTAAAATGTGCTATTTAAGTATCTAAACATTCTAACGGACAATGTATTTATCTTATTTTCAAGTATATTATGTGTGTTTATTGTCGTTACTGTCACAGACTAACGGGGAGGTTCCGGTTCGGGCTTTTTACTTCCGAAGCCTGACGGAGCTCAACAAGCCTCATAGCTTAACAGTAGCGCAGCTCTGGTGTCAGAGATCTGGTTCAGCTGTTCAGGTTCAAAGTTGCTGCTTTTAGAAAAATATGACCGTGTTGCTTCATGTCTCCGTGTTATTTCGTTTTATTACCTTTGCATATTTCTTGTGAAGAGCTCAGATATTACGGTGTTTACAGCAGTATGTTCAGGCGGATCAGTTGCTCGGCTTCTGGCTCTGGTCTGCTCTCTCGTTCCCATAAACTCTTTCAGGCTGAATATAGAAGTGATTCCATGGAAATAACTCAGGGAGGCTCCTTTATTTACCATCCGTGTCCCCGGTAGTTTTAGGCTGATCCGGAGTGAAGTGAAGGCTGCAAATTTTGCTGTGCGGCGTTAGCTGGTAGTGACAGATATTTACAAGCCATCTTCTTAATTCAGGATCGCTTGGAAATTAACGAAAACTTAAAAGCCCATTATATTAGGAAGACGACAACGTTCATAGTATTGCTGAAATACGACTTAGTCTTTTCTACCAGTCATGGTAACTGAAAGCGGAAAAAAGTGAGCCGCATTAGCTCCTGGAGATGTGACGTCAACGCCTTAGGTGCAAAGAGCCCATAGAATAGGAATGGAATATTCTGATACTGATGTATGATGAGCATATTACAGAGCACACAGCCATTCATAATTTATTTATTAAATTATTTAGTAATATCAATACATATTTATATAACTATACAAACACAAATAAATAAATAATGATTAATACTTATTGGATAGGAATATTTAAAACCATGTTTGGGATTCGTGAAACCTTTTTCTGATTTGTGAAACTTCAATAAATGTTGATTTCAGACGTTTTCTGAATCTTGGTCACATGAGAGCTACTCCAGCTCTAAAACTACAACACCTAGAGTCTTCAAACCTGGACTATATTATTCTGCTCCAATAGTAGAATATTTTAATCCAGGTTTGGGATTTGTGAAACCTTTATGTGATTTGTGAAACTTCACTAAAGATCAGATTACTATTCATACATGTTCCATGCGGGCTTTTTTCAAATTCAATTATAATTCAAAACCACTTTAATTAACCACTTTAACCAATGGTAAATTAAATGTTGTTGTAACTCATTAATTCTTCAACGAGTTATTGTCGATCACGCTGGCTGTTGGAAGGAAAGAACCTTTGCAGGGGTCTGTTAAGTGAAGTGAAGTTTCACAAATCAGAAAAGAGCTTCACAAATCCCAAACAAGGTTCTAAATATTCTGCTGTTAGAGCACAATAATCTAGGCCAAGTTTTAAGAGTCTATGAGTTGTATTTTAGGAACTGGAGCAGTTCTAGTCCAGATGCAAAAAATGGTGAAAATCGACCTTTATTGAAGTTTCACAAATCAGATAAAAGTTTCACAACTCCCAAACATGGTTCGAAATATTCTGTTCTTAGTTGAGAATAATCCAGTTGAAGTTTGGAGAGTCTAGCTGTCGTAGTTTTGGAAAGAGAGCAGCTCGCGTGTAACCAATATATATAAAAAAGTGGTGAAATCACCCTTTTTTAAAGTTTCACAAATCAGAGAAAAGTTTCACAAATACTAAACATGGTTTTAAATATCCAGCTTGAAGAGGAGAATAATCTCGCACAGGTTTGAAGAGTCTAGGAGTTGTATTTTTTTTTAATTAGAACAGTTCTAGTGTGATCCAGATGCCAAAAAATGGTGAAAATCGAACTTTATTGAGTTTTCACAAATCAGATAAAGGTTTCACAAATCCCAAACACGGTTTTAAATATTCTGCTATTAGAGCAGAATAATCTAGTCCAGGTTTGAAGTGTCTAGGTATAGTAGATTTTAAACTACAGTCGATTAATGATGCGGAAGGTAGTAAAAAATTAAGTGGAATAGCCCTTTAGCCATTGGAAGCTAGAAATGGAAACCAACTTCAGCGAGTGACGTAAACGTCATACGCTGTGACGTCAGCTCCAAAGCTCTATGATCCTAGCAGTGTCTGAACTGGTAACTTATTTAATATTGTAAATAAATCATATGTGGGGATTTATTGACCACAGCTTTATTTTTATAATACTATCATGAAAGATAAGAGTACCGTCTTTGTGCTGACAAGAAAACAACCTGCTGAATACTATTAATCAATCATTAATCATTTTTGTCTAGATTAATGTCAAGTTGTCAAAACAAAGACATTTTCAATAATGTCAACTTTGTATTAAATGTATCATGATTTACCGAATGACGCTTTATGACAACATTCATAAATATTCATGAAGATATATTCATGTTCATGACAGATGTTTATGACGGTGTCATGTCAGTCTTATTCACCCGCCTTCAAATAAAGTGTTATCGGCTGGGTTTATGTAGCATTTGATTTTTAACAAAATATTTATACCTGTATTTCATCAAAATAATCGTCGACTTTCGGCATTTATTTTGAATTATGTTGATCCTGTTTACAACTATGATTTTCATGTTCAAAAGCATTTTTTAATGTTCCATCTTATAGTATAATAACTGAACAAAATTGTTTATTTGACTTCAAAGATTAGAGTCAAGACTGCTTTACATTTAATTTATATGTTGACAATTTGTATAGTAAAATGCAATAAATTAGTTGTGATGTACAGAAGATAAACATTAGCAAACTCAAGAATATGTTGAGTTCTTAATATATAATAGTAAAGGTTAGTTATAAAAACTAGATGACATGTCAATTTATGGTCTTAAATTGCAAAATAAAGTCTGCAAATTGATTGTAGAATGGTTTCATTTTTACATCACTTTGCATGAGCTACTTTCAAACTAAGTGTTTTGTGTTCTACAACTACATTTCCTGTAGACTTAGAATTAAATTTTGTTGAAAATTATGTTAAGAATATATTAAATACATTAACTTTAATATATTTTACACTACAATTAACATATGGTATAGAACACAGACTTCAATGCTTTGGAGGACAAAAGTATTTGGAAAAGTCCAAGGTTTTTTTAAAAAAGTTTGTGAATAAATCACAAAAGACAGAGTAAAAAGAGGGAGAATTTCAGTTTTGGGTTAACAAAATATTGGTAAATTTGACATAAAAATTGTTAAATTATGGAAAATATTTTGATGGAAATTCTAAAAAAAAAAGTATATAAAAATACAGTAAATGTCATGGTAATTCTCTGCCAGGATATTTTCAGTGTTTTTTACAGAATTTCCGTCAGAAGTTTCCCGTAATTTAACAGTATTTTATTTCAATTTTTTCCATTAAAAAAACAAGGAAATGTCCTGGTAATTTTCTGTCAATACATTTTCTCATTTTTTCAACAGAATTATTCCATAATTTAACACTTTTTTCCCTTAATTTAAAATATACAAACTGTTAAATTATGGCCCACCACCACCACTTCAGGCGACATTTCCCATATTCTCAAACTCAAAGCTTGATATGTATGGAGCAACGTGACAGTTCATCTGACATACACTAAAAGCTGGATCATAACATTTTTAATAAGCATATTAAAACAGGACCCGTCTCAGAGTGCCGATCTCCAGCTAACGTTCAGGGCGAGAGGCGGACAGGTCGCCAGTCTGCCGCAGGGCAGCACAGAGACACACAACCATGCATACACACACCTATGGACAATTTAGACAATTCAGTAACCTGACAGTCATGTTTTTGGTCTGTGGGAGGAAACCGGAGTACCCAGAGAAAACCTACGCATGCACAGGGAGAAGATGCAAAGTCCATGCAGAAAGACCCAGGCTGGGAATTATCAGACCATCTATTGTGCTTTTGATCAAGTGAGTGTTTGAATTTCTACTTTATGTTAGATTTATGCCAGATGTAACGAGATGCACACCTTTTATTCAGAAGAACTCAGACGAACGGATTTAAGTTTTAAAGTCGTTTTATTTGAGATCACATATTAGAACTTTTCTTTGTCACCCCAGAACAAACGTCCTCTTCACAAAGCCCAAGTTTGGTCATTCTTGGAGAAAGAATAAAGAATATTGAGAGGGAGGCAGAGGAGGTGGAGGAGAACACTCGTATGTTTTCCAAAAAAAGTCAAAATAATAAACAGAATAAAAACTATTCTCTACTCCTAATCTCCCACAAACACACTCCCACATGCAAACATGTGAGTACAGAACACTGTAAACCTGAAAACTGAATATTTGTGAGTAAGAGACATAAAGAAAACCAGGTACAAATGTTTCAATGTGGCTCTAAATGTGCCAACAAAAAGCTTTGGGAACGGCCTAGCCAAAGTACAGTTTCTTTTAACATCCCCTAAACATGGCTATGTAAACTTTTTAGATTATCAAGTGAAGATTCTTTTGTTAACTTATAAAGTTTTAAGTGGGTTAGTCCCCCCTTTATCTTCGGGACCTTTTAAGTTTCCGGTCTGTGTCCAGGACTTTACGATCAAATAATCAGTTATTACTGACAGTTCCTTGGACTCGACTTAAGAGGAAAGGAGATCGAGCTTTTTCTGTTGCTGCTCCTGTTTTATGGAATAACTTACCTTTCCAGATTAGATCTGCCCACAGCCTGGATCATTTTAAATCACTTCTTAAAACTCATTTTTACTCTTTGGCATTTAATTGATGTATTGTTTTATACTGTTTTGTCATTTGTGTTGTCGTTCTTGTACAGCACTTTGGTGCAGTTTATACCTGTTTTAAAGTGCTATATAAATAAATTTGACATTGACATTGAAGCATTTTGAGCTTTGAGATGTAAAAATTAGAGGTACAAGAATTTACACTACATTATGTAGTTTGATGTAAATTGATTAAATAAAAGGTTCAATTTTAGTAATTTTAATGCAGCTCTGCTGTGATTTAAGCATTTGTTTGCTCCTGAATATAAAACCTAACTTTAATTGTGTTAAATATTTTCCATTGAAACCCAAACTGACAAGATTATTCTAGTGAATCATTATTTTTTATCACTGAGAGCAGCTTCACTGTTCACTGGAAACGTCCTGTTTTCATTCAAGATGCCCGTTCCATAATCAGCTTCTCTGCTTCTGTTTTACAAGTTTGAACTTAAATGAACTCTTACTAATGATGTTAGTATTTATTCCCATTACTAGTCAGATTAATTATTTTTATTTTAACAACCAATCAGAGGTGGAATCTGGGACAGAAACAATGTCACATTAGGCAGCCAATAATAAAAAAAGTTTTTTATTTTGTCAGGCAGAGATATAATGAATGGATCTACATACGACAATACATAGAAATATAACATGTGAATATTTACTGTAAACTAAATGAATTTAAAAGTAAAAAACCTAAACAAAAATATATAGATTATAAAAATCTAATAAATAAGTTGAAAGCATAAAAAAAAGTATTCAGTTTAAAGATGATCAACAAAGACGGAGATCAAACTGAACATATTCTAATAATAAAAGCTTTAATAAATAATAATAATATATATAAAAAAAACATATTTGAAGATTTTGGGACCTCCTACATAAAATTGGATTTAGATTTGGCAAGAGTTAAAGTCATGTTTAAAAGATTTGATTCAAGTAATTGAATGTGTGTGAGAGGACAGATCTGAGGCTCTAGATGGTGATGGCTGTTGGAAGGAAAGATCTTTTGCAGGGGTCTGTTAAGTGAAGTTTCACAAATCACAAACATGATTCTAAATATTATACTATTAGAGCAGAATTATTTAGTCCAAGTTTGAAGAGTCTAAATTTGGAATTACAGCAGTTCTCGTGTGACTGAGATAAAAAAAAAAAGTGGTGATATCGCACTTTTTGGAAGTTTCACAAATCAGAAAAAAGCTTCATTGAAATTGAAAATAATCTGATCCAGGTTTGAAGTGTCTAGGTGTTGTAGATTTGGAATTAGACCAATCCACATGTGATCCAGATGCAAAAAAAGTGGTAAAATCAACATTTGTTGAAGTTTCACAAATCGGATAAAAGTTTCACAAATCATAAACATGATTCTAAATATTCTACTATTAGAGCAGAATAATTTAGTTCAAGTTTGAAGAGTCTAGATCTTGTAATTTTGAAATTAGAGCAGCTCCTGTGTGATTGAGACCAAAAAATAGGGCAAAATTGCCCTTTTTTGAAGTTTCACAAATCAGAAAAAGGTTTCACAAATCCCAAATATGGTTCTAAATATTCTGTTCTTAGTTGAGAATAATCCAGTCGAGGTTTGGAGAGTCTAGGTGTCGTAGTTTTGGAAATAGAGCAGTTCTTGTGTGACCAAGATAAAAAAAAGTGGTGAAATCGCCCTTTTTTGAAGTTTCACAAATCACAAACTTGGTTTTAAATATTCTGCTATTAGAGCAGAATAATCTAGTCCAGGTTTGGAGAGTCTAGGAGTTGTGTTTATTAATTAGAGCAGTTCTAGTATGAAAGAGATGCCAAAAATGGTGAAAATCTAACTTTATTGAGTTTTCACAAATCAGAAAAAGGTTTCACAAATCACAAACAAGGTTTTAAATATTCAGCTTGAAGAAGAGAATAATCCAGTCCAAGTTTCAAGTGTATAGGTTTTTAAAGTAGAGTTGATTAAAGATGCGGAAAGTAATGAAAAATTAAATGGAATCGCCCTTTAGCTATTGGAAGCTGGAATTGGAAACCAACTTCAGCTTCGTAGCTGAGATTGAGTCCAAAATCCGATGTGAGATTCATCCGTGCTGCAGTGAATCCGTCTCTCTTTATAGATTTCTCCCTCTTCTTCCTCACATCGTGTCTTTAGGAAACTTTCAAAACAAAAACGGAAGATTTGGGATGTATCTTACTATTATTTATATTATTTATATCTTACATATAAATAGACAAGACTATTCTTGACCACCTGTGTAAACTTTGCTGGTGAATGTTATAACACATAATATAAGTTTTATAATATGTGTTATATTGTTTCATTTCTAATATAGGCTCTTGTGTCAGATAATCTAAGTCAATGTTAGAGAATAATTGTTTTTTTTAGATTTACGGAATCTCAGTTAGCCTTCATAGCGGGGCTGAACCCGTATTACACCAAGCACTGTAGCTAACATTAGCTGGTATCTCGCCGGTGGACATAAATACAGTAAAGTAATATTCTAATCACAAATAATAATATGTCCATCTTGTGAAATGTTGTCTGTGGAGCCCTCACATCAATAATCCATCGATCAGAACAACAATATCCCTCAGTGCTGAGGCATCTTCTGCTGTTTTGATTGAGCAAAGTAGGAGGGTATACCGCTCCAAGATGGCCGCCGTATTTCCTGCGCTGGAGCTGCCAATGCGGGGTCTACTCTTATATTATGTCTATGACTCAAAGGCCCGGTCAGAATACTCACACTGCACCCTACGCCCCTCTATGAAGTATGGACTCAGGGCACAGAAGGGTTCAAGTGCTTGAGTGCAATTCTCAAAAAAAATTGAGAATTGGGACAGTAGCCCTCGGTGTCATAAATTCGACATCCAGAATAGCGAGGCTTCTCACTGTTTACGCATTTGTGTTTCTAAAAAAATGTAATAATCTATTTTAAATGTATAGTATCTACCTTTAGTATGTTTGAAGTATCTGTGTTGTCAGTGGGGTTTTATACTTTTAAATGTTGGAATAAATTCTGAAAATGCATGACGTGGAGCTCTGATTGTTAACTCTGTGTGGCTTTTGTTTCCATGCATGGAATCATTGAATCCGGCAGCACAAGAGAATATAACGAGCCAGAAGTGAATGATTTTTTTATTCTCTTAATAATAGAAAGGAGGTATGTTTGGAGCAGCCTGATCATTTTCTTATGGCTACATCCTCTGCTGATGTGGCTTCCCATACATAAACTTCAGTCAACTTCCTCTGAGGTGTCAACTTGATGATTCACTCTGACAATATACAAGTTTCTTTCATTGTTCTGTGTGGACTGATTACCTCACATTATATTCCATACTCAGTTTATTTTTCTCCAAGCAATTTACTGAGGCCTTCTGAAGACTTAACTTTGAGGTGATTCAATATGGACTATTGCTTATTACTTTAGTCATGGGGGTGTTAGAAGATAAAGATAAAAAAGAGCAATATATATTGTTTATGTTAGGTTCTGGGTTTTTTTTAGGTGGTCCTTTGGTTTGCTGAGTTATCTCCCCACTAGATGGAGTCCGAGAGGTGGCGGGCTGTGGTTTCATTGATGATGTCATCCTCTCACCGGAGGCTGATCATCTAATTGACGGCAGCATAAGAAGGGTGGAACGCCGGTACTTCGACGCCAGAGTGTCAACCTTAGATGGTACCTCCAGCCCCTCAGAGTTTTGCTCTGAGTTTTCCCTCTTTCTTGAGATCTGCCTGTTGTTGTGTTGTGCTTCATTGTGGGTTTTTGTTCTCCTCAGGATCCTTCCACATCTGGTTGCCTGACCACTGGTTTTTCCCACGACGTCATGGGATCTTGCCCCATAGATGCCTGAAAGCCAAACCTCACCTGTTACTGTAAGATTCTGCCAGCCATTCAGAAGTCTCCGACCGGCCGTTCCACCTAAACTCAGCCGCTTTCAAGGACAAGCCTCCCTGTCCGCCCTCCAACGCCACTCTCCGAACCACCAAGCTCCACTGAGAAGCAAATCTATAGGTTAGAAAGAACTCCAGGACCAACCAACCCCCTCCAACCCGTTCGGACGCACTGAGCCAGTAAGTTTACCTAATTCTCATTCGCAACCTCCCGTTTCCCAGTCACCTGAACTCACCACGCTTCTCTTATCTTCTCAGTGCACCGAGAGCAGCCGAGCAGTTTTCTGGACCAGCTTTACTTTAATTGTTGCTTGCTGTAAATAAAACTTTTAATTTTTACATCCGTCTCTTTGGTGTTCATGCATGTGGGTGAAATCCGTTAAACCCATCATGACAGTTTACTGTTTTGTAGCTGTAAAATAAGTTAAGTCTTTTATTTCCCCCTTATTTTAGAGATTGTTTAACACTAAGTCTTAGTGCTTTCATTTATTAAGGAACAGTGATTTGCCCTTACATTTCTCTAGTACTTCTAGTTCTCTAATTTCTCTACGTTTTATAGTACTTGTTCTTTGTACTTTTGTTACACTATCATTTTCTGTCTTTTCTCTTAATGCCAGGGGTTTGAGACAGAATATAAAACGCAAAGCTTTATTTTTATTTGCAAAGCAGCAAAAACCTGATTTTCCTTTTTTCCAGGAGACGCACTCTGTTAAGGACGATGTACAGTTATGGAAAGCTCAATGGGGCAATGACATTTGGTTTTCACATGGCTCAGAAAGAGCTGCTGGTACTGCTGTTCTGGTATTACACTCTGAGGGTGATCCCAAAGGTTATTTTTTAATTATTGATGTCGGTGAGACTGTAATCTTGCTAGTCAATTTATATGGATATAATTTAAAATGTGATAATGATAATTGCTTACACAGAAAATCCAGGAGGCCCAAATTAACTCTGTCAGATTTGATTTCAACACTTTTAGTGTCTATATGGGTCCACACCAGAAAATGTTAATTTAACTCTTTTTGGAGAGTTAGTACATTAACTCTTATAAAGTGTCAAATATCAAATCTGTTGGAGTTAATAATTTAACACTTACTAACACTAATTCAGTGTTAGATCTTAATATTAACTCTCACAGAGTGGTTTTTTTTTTACTTCATAAGTTATTTGTAATTAATTTTAAATAGGTATTTTATTGTTTTGAACTTTTAAAAATTATTTGGAAAATAAATATTTAATAAACAGGCAATGATTTTCTCAAATGCATTTATTTCAAAACGTGCACCATAATTACAAAACATATTACAACAGGGGTCCCCAAACTACGGCCCGCGGGCCACGTCATTTGGTCCGGCCCCCTGAACAATGCCGGATCCGGCCCGCCTGCTCATACCAGAGAGCATTCAGTGTTTTTTTGTTTCATATATTGTATTTTCCGGTTTATATGTGGATTTTTCTTCAACCACCAGGGGGCTTTTGAGCAAATGTGAAACTTACTTTCTCTCAATGGAATATATACTCGTCAGCCCCAGTCACCGTTTCACTCACGGTTTTTTCCATTTGCATTCTGGGTAAAAATCTACCTAAAAGCGCGAATGTGTCGTCGTCGTCCCCCCTCCCCCCCCGCTCGACAGTTTCAGATACAGAAACCCCCCCCCGACAAGAATTTTCTAAGGTTTTTTTCTGCAAAAACTAAGACCGGCCCCCGACCACAGAAAGGAACAGCTATGTGGCCCTCGCAGGAAAAAGTTTGGGGACCCCTGTATTACAACGTGGAATAATGTGCATGTTTCACATGTCGCTTTCATTCACATATTCCTTATCAAACGGTCTGACATATCAGCTGTGTAATACAAAATGCAGTATGCTTAATACATTTTTTTTCAATACAATATGCATGAAATTGTTCAAAGTACGAGGTGGAAAAAGTAAAGCAAGCAGTTCATGTAATATGATAGAGTACATTTTCTTTTAACAGGTAGATTACTGGATATTACAGTACATAACAGACCAACCTGATAATCAGATCCATCATTTCTGACCCAGTTTATGTTTCTGATGATAAGAGACAGATCCTCTCTGCACTCCACCAGAGAGATGTCCACTCACTAACAGATTGTCTTCAGGTTGTTGAGCTGTTCGTGAAGTTTGGCCGGAGACACCAACATGCT
This sequence comes from Poecilia mexicana, assembly GCF_051168715.1. Lineage (NCBI taxonomy): Eukaryota > Metazoa > Chordata > Actinopteri > Cyprinodontiformes > Poeciliidae > Poecilia > Poecilia mexicana. Next base: position 298,531 of record NW_028263391.1, read on the forward strand.
CCTCTACTGCGTCAGATCGTCTTCAGTATTAGGTGGGTTGATGAAATAAATGGAAGGCATTCATATGGGATACAAAATACAATTGTTATAAGGATTAGAGGAATAAACAGGAGGGAGGAGATAACTATAAATAGTACCGGGCACAGTTTTTTAAATGGAACTCTTTTTAAGATGGGGAAACATCTTACTGGTTTATGTAGTTGGTGTGATAGGAACGATGGAACATGTTTTGTTAGCTGTAGGAAATATGTGAATCAAAGAAGATTACTGAATATGGAAATGAGTTTTAAAAGAGAATTGAAATTTGAGAATGTGGTTGCTCAGTTAAATAGTAATGAAGGAAAAGGGAAGCTACTTTGTTTTTAAAAAAATACCGGGCTCATTAGGAGAATCTGAGGAATAAGTATTAGGATCCAACAGATGGCAGTAGTGCAACAATGATGGATGTAAGCTGCCGTTAAAAATCTAACGCGGAAGAAGAAGAAGAAGAAGCAGCAGCAGCAGCAGCAGCAGCAGCAGCAGCAGCAGCGTGTGCCCTCAGTTTTCTACTCTGAGATCTGACAAGTAAAGAAAAGTGAAAAATGGCAGAAAAAGTTGGCGGACTGGTTCGGACGGTGCTGCAGCAGTGTTTACACGCTAGACTGCAGGTTCAAGAAGCGGATGAACAGCTGGAGGCTCAATACGTCCAGGTACAAATATCACGAAGCAATATTTAGATGTAAGGGGAAGAAATCCTAATATTTACCTAAAGAAAACGTTAGACGGATTTTCATTGAAACGGTAAATAATTACAGACGTTTTCCAATAGATAAAGAACTGATATCCAGTCAGGATTGTAGAAGCACTCTAAACAATGTTGAATAAATAATGTGACAGCAGCAGTTATGTAAAAATATAAAAACATGCTCAATAAATAGTGTGTATGTATATATATATATATATATATATATATATATATATATATATATATATATATATCAAAGTGGGGAACACCCCCAAAGGTGGTGGAGAATGACCGAGCTAAGATCCTGTGGGACTTCCAGATCCAGACAGACAAGATGGTAATGGCGAACCAACCGGACATTGTGGTGGTGGATAAACAACAGAGGAAAGCCGTTGTGGTGGATGTAGCAATACCAAGTGACTACAATATCAGGAAAAAGGAGAAACTGGAGAAATACCAGGGCCTCAGAGAGGAACTGGAGAAGGCCTGGAAGGTGAAGACCACAGTGGTGCCTGTGGTCATCGGGGCCCTCGGGGCAGTCACCCCCAAACTGGAGCAGTGGCTCAAACAGATCCCAGGAACAACATCAGACATCTCAGTCCAGAAATGTGCAGTTCTAGGCACAGCCAAGATACTGGAGGAGAACCTCAAGCTCCCAGGCCTCTGGTAGAGGACCCGAGCTCAGAGGATGAAAGAGACCACCCACGGAGGGTGAGAAGGGAATTTTTATATATATATATATATAT